>NC_048298.1:47789936-47891371 GCF_013100865.1 Trachemys scripta elegans
TTTACTGACTCGCTCAGACCTCAGCCAAACCAATATCCCCATTGTTATTGCTGCTTGCTGTGTGCTCCACAATCTCTGTGAGAGTAAGGGGGAGACCTTTATGGCAGGGTGGGAGGCTGAGGCAAATCACCTGGCTGCTGATTACACACAGCCAGACACCAGGGTGATTAGAAGAGCACACCAGGAAGCGCGGCACATCTGAGAAGCTTTGAAAACCACTTTCATGAATGGCAGGCTACCGTGTGAAAGTTCTGTTTGTTTCTTGATGAAAACCCGCCCTCTTTATTGACTCATTCTCTGTAGGCAACCCACCCTCTCCCTTCAATCATAGCTTGCTTTCAAAGGAAATAAAGTCACTATCGTTTAAAAATCACGTATTCTTTATTAATTGATTATAAAAAGAGGGAGAGAACTGACAAGGTAGCCTGGGTGGGGTTTGGGAGGAGGATCGGAGGGAAGGAAAAGGCCACTAAAAAAAGCTTAAAATAATGACAGCCTTTTGCTTGGGCTGTGCACTGGGGTGGAGTGGGAGGGTGCACGGAGCATCCCCCCCCCCCCGCGTTCTGGGTGAGGAGGCTATGGAACATGGGGAGGGGAGAGGGGGGTTATACAGGGGCTGTAGTGCCAGTCTGTGATCCTGCTGCCGTTCCTGAAGCTCCACCAGACGCCGGAGCATGTCTGTTTGCTCACGCAGCACCCCCAGTGTTGCAGCCTGCCTCCTCTGAGCTTCCTGCCGCCACCTCTCATCTCGAGCGTCTCTCCTCTCCTCACGTTGGTCCCTCCTGTACTCATGTTCACTGGCATCTTTCCTATACTTTGAAACCGTGTCCTTCCACTCATTCAGATGAGCTCTTTCATTGCGGGTGGATTCCATGATTTCCGCAAACATCTTGTCTCGCGTCCTCTTTTTCTGACGCCTTATCTGAGATAGCCTTCGGGATGGAGGAGGGAGGCTTGAAAAAATTGCAGCTGCTGGAGGGAGGGAAAAAAGGAGAGAATTTTTTTAAAAGATACATTTTACAGAACAATGCTTATACTCTTTCACGGTGAACAACACTATTCACATTACATAGCACATGTGATTTCTGTGCAAGGTCGCATTTTGCCTCTTAATCTTGAGTGCCCGTGGCTTTGTTGCTAGAGATCACAGACGCAGGTCCAGGCAACAGAATTCGGCTTGCATGCGGCCATGGTAAGCCATTGTCTTTCGGCTTCTGCATCCTCCTTTCCCACATACCAAGCAAAGCCCATTGAGTGCTGCAGTTTTCCTGTTAACCTTCAGCAGCAGAAAACAAACTAACCCCCCCCAATCCAATTCTCTGGGATGATCGCTGTACCCCCTTCCCCCACCACGTGGCTGGTATCAGGGAAGATCCCTGCTAGCCAAAGGCGAAAAGCTCAGTGCCAATTCNTTAGCGCCAAACTTCCCCCCACCCCCCGCGCTTGGCTTACTACAGGGAAGGATTTCTTTTCAGCCACAGGCAAACAGCCCTGTAGGAAGGGCCACCTCTGTCCCCTTAATTAAATTCCCATATTTCAACCAGGTTACTATGAGCGATATCACTCTCCTGAGGATTACATAGCGAGATAAAGAATGGATGTTGCTTGAATGCCAGCAAACACTGGGACCATACGCTGCCAGGCTTTGTCATGCAATGATACCAGATTACTTGCTACTAGCATGGCGTGGTCAAGTGTCCTACCATGAAGGACGGAATAAGGCTGCACTGCCCAGAAACCTTCTGCAAAGGCTTTTGGAGTACCTCCAGGAGAGCTTCATGGAGATGTCCCTGGAGGATTTCCGCTCCATCCCCAGACACGTTAACAGACTTTTCCAGTAGCTGTACTGGCCGTGAATGCATCCCAAGTCCTCAGGGCAAATTAATCATTAAAAAATGCTTGCTTTTAAACCATGTTTTATATTTTAAAAGGTAAACTCACCTGAGGTCCCTTCCATGGGGTCATGGTCTTGGGTACTGGCTTGGGAGGCTTGGGAGGGTACTTCAGTCAGGATGAGAAAAAGATCCTGGCTGTTGGGGAGAACATAGTGCTGTGTGCTCGCCGCAAGCTCGTCCTCCTCCTCCTCCTCTTCCCCGTCCACAGAATCCTCAGGTGTGGCTGATGAGATTACCCCCGCCTCGGAATTCACGGTCAGAGGTGGAGTAGTGGTGGCAACCCCCCCTAGAATTGCATGCAGCTCAGCGTAGAAGCGGCATGTCTGCGGCTCTGACCCGGAGCGAACATTTGCCTCCTTTGTTTTCTGATAGGCTTGTCTGAGCTCCTTGACTTTCACGCGGCACTGCTCTGAGTCCCTATTGTGGCCTCTCTCCATCATGCCCTTGGAGATTTTTTCAAAAGTTTTGGCATTTCGTCTTTTTGAACGAAGTTCTGCTAACACTAAATCCTCTCCCCATATAGCGATCAAATCCAGTACTTCCCGTACGGTCCATGCTGGTGCTCTTTTTTGATTATTGGCCTGCATGGTTATCTGTGCTGATGAGCTCTCTGTGGTCACCTGTGCCCTCCTGTGCTGGGCAAACAGGAAATGAAATTCAAATGTTCGTGGGGCTTTTCCTGTCTACCTGGCCAGTGCATCCGAGTTCAGATTGCTGTCCAGAGCGGTCAGAATGGTGCACTGTGGGATAGCTCCCAGAGGCCAATACCATCGAATTGCGGCCACACTAACCCTAATTCGAAATGACAATATCGATTTCGGCGCTACTCCGCTCGTCGGGGAGGAGTACAGAAATCGATTTTAAGAGCCCTTTATTTCGAAATAAATGGCTTCGTTGTGTGGACGGGTGCAGGGTTAATTCGATTTAACGTTGCTAAATTTGAATTAAACTCATAGTGTAGGCCAGGCCTAAGACATTCAGTATATTATAGATATTAAATAGTACTTTGAATTGTACCTGGAAGCAGATATGTGATATTGCAACAAATAAATCACAAGCGTTATATTTTCATATTGACCTGCACCATTTAAGAGGCAGGCAACCACATGTTGCACTAGCTGAATCTTCTGGGTGGTCTTTGAAGGTAACTCTAATTGATTGTATTAAAGGAGTTACATTAGAACACACAGAAAGTATAACTATCCATTCAGATATATACATAACTATATTGGGAAATGGCAGTAGAGATCAGAAATCAAGTACTCGATTATTCTGTGATCCAGAAATCAAGATGAAAAACAAAGAATAGAGAATTTTGCACTCTAATCTCCCTTTTGCACGCTAATCTCCCTATTGTTAATCTTATTGTAAATTAAGTGAGTGTGTACCCCTGAAAATCCTTTCAACACAACTTTAGAAGAGCCAATTGAGAGTTTCATCACAGGGATGAATCATATGCTCATAAGCATCTTTTGTATATACAGTGGTGTGCCTTAAGATCCTGATATACTTCATTAGAGATGTACTTCATTTATTTTAAGAAGGAAAAAAGGCTGAACTCACAAAGGCAGAATTTGCTGTAACCCATACTCCTTGAGATGTTTAGCTGTTTGTCATAGTGGCTGAAATACTGCCAAAGAATTCAGGGGGGTTCCCATTTGGGCAGTGCTAAGTACTCTCACTGAAAATTCAAAACCCAAGGATAGTCAGGATGAAACTCTTTGAAAATCCTAGATTTGCATTCCAAATGTGTATCTCCATTGGAAACTAAGTTGTGTTTTGCTGTTTAAGAACTTGATTGTCCCTTCCCCTTCTACCAGCAGAGGGGACCGAGTTGTATTCTATGGGAGAGTGCTAATTCTGCACCATCATTCATATCTTTCCTACGACCCCAGGACAGCTCATCTGCCAGAACTCCATGGAATTTGGGGGTAGGCAATGGGCAGGAGAAGAGGAGGAAGGGGCAGCTACTCTCTGTTGCATTAGATCCTATAGTCAAATGGGATTTAATGCTATTTAGAGTAGCAGCCATGGAAGGAGTTAGTCAGCCATTGGTAGTGTGTCTCTTCAAGTAGCCAAGCTGTTAAAATGAAATGGGGGAAGGTGATGGGAGGAGGATGTCAGCTGAGCATTATGGAGGGACCTCCATGTGGATATGAGAAGAGGAGAGGACTCACCACTAGAGTGTCTCCTCATGGCTAGGAGTGGCACATTGGTGTTCTCCCCATCTGGTGCACCCTGCCAATAGTCACTCTTGTCTTCCAGTGGTCTGCCTTTTCCCACTACTTAGCCCTCCAGGCAGGAAATGATTTAAGTCCACCCCTTTTTGGATAACAAAAAGTTCCACAAACCAAAGCCCAAGACTTTGTATCAGGTTTTCAGCCCCAACTCTTGGCCCTGTGGCCCTCACATCCTTTTCTCAGGACTCTCTATCATCCTTGTACCTTTCTCTGGCCTCACACACCATACCAGTAGTAGGTAGGGGAACCTGGGCCCTCCCACTACACTGGGTTACAGTCCAGAGACCATAAAACTAGCAGCCACGGGCTGCTCCATCCAGCTCCTCACTGCTGCCTCCCTACTCAGTCTTTCTCAGAACTTTTTGCCCCACAACCTCTCTAGGCTCACCCTTCTCTCAGAGCTGGGACTCTCAGGGCCCTCTCACTGAATCCCTTGACAAAATAAAATGTACAAACTCAAGCCATTTTCCTTGGGCTTGGCCTTTCATGCTTCTTCAATTCCTCCTGTTGGTCTTCCACTAAACATTTCCCAGAGCTCTCTCCCTGGAAGTCTGGACAAGGCCCTTTTTCCAGGGTGTACCACTGGAGCCTGCTTTGCACCCAGCAGCTGTTTCACTTCTCTTCTGGTCTCCTCCCAGGCTTCTGTACTCAGGAGAAGATCCCAGAGTTCAGTGTCCCCCCTGGGTTTCCTCCTTGTCCCTCTCAATGTCTCTCTGTCATCCCAGAAAGTGACTGCAGCTATTCTCCCTGCATCCCCCTTCTTTTTCCTGGGTTTTGGGCACAGCAGACTCAATTCCTGAGTCTATGACTGCCATTCACTCGACTTTGTAAATAGACTTTAAGTCATAACCTGTCACCATTCACAGTATTCCTAAAGAATTGCAGAATTGCTTTTGTAATTGTGCCCCATTTTTCTTATATTCTGGATCGGTGTTGCAAAGAAAATTGTGTTTCTGAGGCTTCTGAGTTTTCCATATAAGCATCTCCTTTCACTGGTACAATCTTTACAATTCCATAAGAGATGATCTGTCAGATCCTGGACCTTTCATGTTTTGCATAGTCCATCCTTATGTTTGTTTATTACAAATAGATTACTATTTAATCTACAATGACCTGTTAAAATTCCAAATAGAGGTACTTTACTCTTTCTCTCAGGGTCTTGGATTATATCAACTATTTCAACTACTGGGCATACTTCATGAATTTTTTTCCCCTTTGTTTCATGTGCCCACAGTTCTTGCCATTCCTTCCTTAGCTTATTTTTGACTAAGTGTTTAAATTCCAGTTTGCTTAAGGGGATCTCTAGGTCAACTTGTTCCTACTTAATAGCATTTTTAGCCTCTTTGTCTGCCAATTTGTTGCCAGCTATCCCTACATGTGCAGGGATCCATGCTATTGCTATGGTCATATCCAGTTGTGCTAATTCAGTTGTTAGCAGTAATATTTCATTAAGTATATCATTTCTGCTGTCAGACTTGCCATTATATAGTACCTGCAACATTGATAAGGAATCAGACAGGATGGTCATGGCAGCTGGCTGCACATCTAAAAGCCAAGTTAGTGGTAGCAATGTCCCTGTTAGCTCAGCCGTAAAGACAGAGATAAAGATAGTTAGTTTTACGGTTTTGTTGACCCCAAATGTGGGCACACAGAAAGCTGTTCCCACTCTACCCATTCCTTCCTCTTTGGAGCCGTCAGAATACATTTGGCAATAGCGTCCCCACTTCTCACAGATATATTGATTTATCATTCTTTTGCTTTTGCTTATTATATAATTCCATGTCTGTCTTGAGGGGATTGTTTTCCAGTGATAGAGTATTTTCCCATAACTATAGATTTTTGGTTCTTTTAAGCCTTTCTTTTCACTGAGATCCTTTATCCACTTCTTTACCTTACTTACATGAGGAATTTTGAGTTTCTGTCCTACTTGGTTTCCACTTAATATGCAACAATCAGCATATATTAACTTAGTTTTATCATCTTCACTGTTACCTAGTGGTTTGGCCCAAAAGGTTAAGTCTAGGCACTTCATTCGAAGAGTGATAAGCATTTCTCTGGTGGCTAACTGCATCACACACAGAGTCATAATAATGAAGGCACCACATGCTGTCTGCAATGACTGTGCTTGGATACAGTCTAGTTTTCTCAGATTTGTTATCTACACTGACCTAAAGGCCTGCCAGCCATACTCAGTAATAGATCTGATTAGCCCTCCAAATAGTATTATCACCATTTTCTTATCTGCTCCCCTCGAGCTTCCATATTTGCTTATAAGTAAGCTGATTCTTCCTTTTCACTTATCTATAATATCTTCAGTATGGTCCCTCCAGATGATCTTGTTATCAAATATCACACCTACGAGTTTGTTTCTTTTTCACTATACTTATCTGCTGTATTTATAATTTTACTTTTTTGTAATCTTCCATGTTGTGAAGATCATTCCCTTAGTTTTGTCAATGGGGAACTTGCAGCCCCACTTGTTTCCTCATTCTGTACTCCTCTGAAGTGCCTTATTGATTCTTTTGGTGGCATTTCAAGGTTTCTGCTTTTGATTCCTTTAGTAGAATCATCAGCAAATAATGTGATGCCTGTGCCTGTACTCATCATCTTTGGAAGGTCATTTATGATGCTGTTTTAAAGGGTTGGGCTAATGACACTCTCCTATGAAGTTCCAGATCTTTCTGCTCTCAACTTCCTCTGTTTGTAGTTCTCTCCCTGCCCCTCCCCAGCTGGGCTTCATCCTCAGTAAGCCTGGCTCTTGGTCCAGGTGCAGCCTGGTATGTTAATTGCTATCTCAGGCCCACATCACCCTTTCGGAGCTTGTGTAGGATACACTCCCCAACACAAGATGCATCTGCATTCACATGACTGAGACAACCTACCCACATAGATCCCCAAGATCTGTGGAGTTGGGATGCTAAGGGTACATTTACACTGCTTTTTAAAACCTGTGGCAGTGAGTCTTAGAGCCCAGGGCTACTGACTCGGGCTTGTGGGGCTCAGGCTATGGCTCTAAAAACAGCTGTATAGATGTTCAGGCTGGAGGTCAGGCTCTGAACCCTGGGGAGGAGGGTAGGTTTCAGAGCCCAAGCCTAAATAGCTACTCAACTGCTTTTAGCACCATAGTGCAAGCCCATGGGGCTCTGAGACACGCTGCTGCATGTTCTAAAATGCAGTGTAGACATACTCCAAGACACCTACCCATTCATGCTGCCCCATAGACTTCCCATCTGAGTGGAAACTCCACATGGGTATTCCCCTGGCCTTTTCTGGCTCCATATCATTATCTAAACATATGTTGATTAAAAGGAATACCAAATAGTCACTGAACCTACAAGAAGTGATGCCATTTTAGATTTGGGATTGGTGAGTGATAAGGAGCTCATAGAAGAACTGGTTGTAGGAGACAACCTTGGTTCAAGTGATCATGAGCTAATTCAGTTTAATCTAAATGGAAGGATAAACAAAAATATATCTGCAACTAGTGTCCTTGATTTCAAAAGGGCAATTTTTTTAAAATTAAGGGAATTTGTTAGTGAAGTGGACTGAACCAAAGAACTCACAGATCTGAATGTGGAGGAGGCTTGGAATTATTTAAGTCAAAGTTGCAGAAACTATCTGAAGCCTGCATCCCAAGCAAGGGGGGGAAATCATAGGGAAGGGTTGCAAGCCAAGCTGGATGAGCAAGCATCTCAAACAGGTTGTTAAGAGAAACCAGAAAGCCTACAAGGAATGGGAGATCAGATGGATCAGAGAGGAAAGTTACCTCTTGGAGATCAGAAACTGTAGGGGAAAATTGAGAACTGCCAAAAGCCATGCAGAGTTGGACCTTGAAAAGGAAATTGAAAACAACAATAAAAGGTTCTATAACCTTATAAATAAGAAGAAAACAAGGAAAGAACAAGTGGGAGGCTCTGAGTTACTACAGAGAATTCTTCCCCAGGTGTCTGGCTGTTGGGTCTTGCTGGAATGCTCAGGGTTCAATTTACCATCATATTTGGGATCAGGATGGAATTTCCCCCCGAGTCAGATTGGTAGAGCTTTTTTTCCACCTTCCTCTGCAGCATAGGACATGGTTCATTTGCAGGTTTAAACTAGTGTAAATGGTGGGTGTTCTGTAACTTGAAGTCTTTAAATTGTGATTTGAGGACTTCAGGAATTCAGCCAGAGGTTATGGGTCTATCACAGGAGTGGGTGGGTGAGGGTCTGTGGCCTGCAATGTGCAGGAGTCTGACAAGATGATCATGATGGTCCCTTCTGGCCTTAGAGTCTATGAGTCTATTTTGAAAGTGAACAGAGGCTTTGTGGCTACCAAGACATGGGGAGATGCATGTAGAGTCCTGTTAGTCTCCTGCAATAAACAATGAGATCATTAATACATAAAACAGGAGCTGCATTATTTATTTATTTTATTTATATTTTATATTGTTTATATAACCCCAATAGTGAGCTAGGCACTTTCTAGGTGAGTATGAAGTATTGGTTGATAGCCTGATGGACTTACAGTCTAGATAAACAATGTACAAACAGTGGAAGGGGAAATGGATGCAATGAAAAGCAGTGAGACCGTATGGTGACTTTTAATATCCCTTCTTGGTAATAGACATTTTCTCCCATCTAATTACCATTTCTCCCTGGAGATGACTAATATTTGTAGGCTTTTTAGAAGAAGTATAGTTTAAGGATGAACTTGAAAGAAGGCTGGAGGCATGGCAGACTCAGGCTATGTCTACACTACCGCGGTAAGTCGACCTATGCTACGCAACTCCAGCTACATGAATAACGTAGCTGAAGTCAACGTACCTTAGGTCGACTTACCGCAGGGTCTACATCCCGGGGATCGAAGGGAGAAACTCTCCCGTCGACTTACCTTACTCTTCTCGTTGAGGGTAGAGTACAGGGGTCGACTGGAGAGTGATCTGCTGTTAATTTGACAGGTCTTCACTAGACCCACTAAATCGATGGGGCTGTAGTGTAGATGTTACCTAATTAATGATTTATATGCTTTAGGTATTAACTGAAGTCCTTATATGTATCACAGGAGAAACACAGAACCCTGAATCAAGTTGTCACATGTAAAGGAAGGAAGACTAGGGTTTGGATTTTAAGTAGTTTAGTTTTCCAATGTACTTATTTATCATTTAAGTTTGTATATATCCAGTGAATAACTGGGGAGTTTAAAGGGTTTTTTTAATATATACTATATGTGAAGTTGGTAGCGATCCTAGAGTAATGTTGCCTAACACTTTCCATTATACGCTCCTGTTTTCAGCTGCTTATAACTTTGCCAATCTTTAACCATTTTGTCTGAAGATTTCCATGTTTGCTCTCTGCCTTAGGTTGAATTTTTAAAATAAATTTCAGCAAAAGCAATTCATCCATTTCTCAGAAGAAAGTTAGGAAAAATAGGTAGTTTTGTCCTTTAAACATGTAAACAAAGTGTGTGTTATGTTTCCTCTGGTTCCTTATAGCCACAAAGAGTATAACAGCCTGATACTGCTATGGGTTGTTCTTTTCACTCAAGTGGGTGTGTTGTGAATCTAAAGACCTTGGTTTCAAACTCATTTGATGACCCATGTCATAATACTTCACACAATGGAATTTTTTTTTTCAGATTGTTTTTAAACCTAGAAAATTACATACAAAACTACTTCAAAACGTTGTTTCAACATTAAGGTTGAAAGTCAAGCACTCAAAAGTTAGGAAATGCCAGAATTCAGGTTGTCCCAGCTGTCTGACTTTGGAAAATTAACATTTTAAAAATGTATCATTTGTATGATAGGTTCTTGTGGATAAGGCATAGGAGAAGAAGACAGAATATCTTAGTTCTTTCCTCAGGCTTGTCACAGATATCAGTACATTTGCTGAAAAATGAATTTTTTTGCAGCACCAAAACTATTTGCAAATTTTGGTCAAATTCAGCATATAGTTTTGGCCAAAAAAAAAGAAAAAGAAAAAGGGGGAAATATTTTGAAAAAGTTGAAATGTTTTGTTTCTGCCATTTCAAAATGAAACATTTCTCTTTCTTGAAAGTTTTTTTTATTTTGGGTTCCGTTTATACATGCAGGTATTAGAATTTGCCCTCCACAAATGCTATCTATGTAGTTTGTGGTTGTGCACTTTAACATTTGCAGGCACAATATTAGAAATGTTTGAATGTGTTTTGAGGTGTTTCATCCTGCAAAGTGTGGCAGTCTGTCTGTGTGTGTCTACTTTTGGATTGTACATAAGTGGAGGCTCAGTAAATGGATGGCTGAAAACATGGCCATTAAACTCTCTGTGATTCAGTTTCTTATTTAACAGAGTTATCTCCAGATTATTAATATCTTAAACGCTCTGATCCTTCGTACAATCCAGAATGGCACATGAACATCAGTGTAACTGGGGTAGGTTCTGAAGCTAAAGTAGGGAAAGAACAAATTAAGAATTACTTAGACAAATTAGATGTCTTTAGGTTGGCAACACCTGATGAAATACATCCTAGAATACTTAAGGAACTAACTGAAAAGATCACTAAACCATTAGCAATCATCTTTGAGAACTTGTGGAAGACTGGAAAAGGGCAAATATAGTACTTATCTATAAAATGGGAACTCAGGACAACCCAGGGAATTATGGACCAGCCAGCTTAACTTCAGTAATTGGAAAGAGAATGGAGCAAATAATCAAACAATCAATTTGTAAGCACCTTGAAGAAAAAAAGGTGATAAATAACAGTCAACATAGATTTGTCAAGAAGAAATCATGTCAAGCCAACCTAATATCCTTCTTTGACAGTGTAACAAGCCTTGTGAATGGGGGGAAGTAGTAGATGTGATATACCTCAACTGGCCTTACATGACCTCATAAACCAAATAGGGAAATATAGCCTAGATGAACCTACTATAGGTGGGTGAACAACTGGTTGGTATAGCTATCAGTGGTTCACAGTCAAACTGGAAGGGTATCTAGAGTGGGATTCTGCAGGAATCGGTCCTGGGTCTGGTTTAGTTTAATATCTTGATCAATGATTTAGATAATGGCAGAGAGAGTATACTTATAAAGATTGCAGATGATACCAAGCTTGGAGGGGTTGTAAGTGCTTTGGAGGATAGGATTAAAAAATTATAAATGATCTGGACAAGCTGAAGAAATGGTTTGAAGTAAATAGGATGAAATTCAATTAGGACAAATGCAAACTACTACACTTAGGAAGGAATAATCAGTTGCACACATACAAAATGGGAAAAGACTGCCTAGGAAGGAGTACTGCAGAAAAGGATCTGGGATTATAGTGGATCACAGACTAAATATGAGTCAAGAATGTAATGCTATTGCAAAAAAAAGGGAACATCATTCCAGGATGTATTAGCAGGAGTGTTGTAAGAAAAGACATGAGAAGTAATTCTTCCATTCTACTCAGCACTGATTAGGCCTCAACTAGAGTATTGTATCCAGTTCTTGGTGCCACACTTCGGGAAAGATGTGGACAAATTGGAGAAAGTCCAGAGGAGAGCAATAAAAATTATTAAAGGTCTAGAAAACATGATCTCTGAGGAAAGATAGAAAAAAAACCAGGTTTGTTTAGTTTGGAGAAGTGAAGAATGAGGGGAGACATGACAACAGTCTTCAAGTACATAAAAGGTTGTTATAAAGAAGAGGGTGATAAATTGTTCTTAACCACTGAGGACAGGAAGTAATGGGCTTAACCACTGAGAACAAGAAGCAATGGGTTTAAATTGCAGAAAGGGAGATTCAGGTTAGACATTAGGAAAAACTTTCTAACAGTAAAGGAAGTTAAGCACTGGAACAAATTACCTAGGGAGATTGTGGAATGTCCATCATTGGAGATTTTTAAGCACAGATTAGACAAACTCCTCTCATGGATGGTCTAGATGCTACTTAGTCCTCCCTCAGTGCAGGGGACTAGACTAGATCACCTATCAAGGTTTCTTCCAATCCTACATTTCTATGATGTTAATTCCTCTGTTCCTAGAGACGTAAAGGCAGGATTTTGTGAAAAGGTGATGACAGTAGATGTCTAAATTTTTTTAACATAGTATAAATGTATCATCCTCCTTCTGAATTAAGGAATTTTTTGGTGACAGAAGTAATGTTATATCAGTTCAACTGAATGAAGTTTGAGTAAAATGAAACAGAAAAAAGGTTAATTGAAAAATATTAGAAAGCCATTTCCAGTACCCACAACTGGTCTTGCAATTCACAAAACTTAATCACTGAGACCAACATAAAAATGTTCTGTCTCATGGAGATGGAATCCACAACTGATATAATAATTTATATTTGTCCTTTCTATTTTTTCCCCTGAGATTACATCCCTACAAGGGCCTGATCCTAAGTGCCATCAACACCCATTGAAGTGGGCACTCAGCATTTATCTTTAGGTGCTTTCATTGTATCTCTCTCTGAATCAACAATAGAAGGTGATTTCAGTAAATTTCATTCACTAGCATGTCTCAATCAATTCCTTCTCTCACCAAGGGTTAATGTCACATCATTACAAAAAAAATTCTTTTACAAAATTGTGATCAGCAAGGTTATATTTCTGCCGAATTTCAAATCACATAAAAGATTTTGCATCATTAACTAGCTGTCTTTAGGTTTAGGTCTAAAAGGATTTGGAACAATAATTGTTGCAGAATAACACATTAAGTTTCTTTTGCATTTAACAGCAAAGAAGAAATATTGGCACTATCTGATGAAGACATATGGAATAATTCAAGGACTTCAGGTACAACAGCCAGTTTAATTAGTTCTTCCTTATTGCACATGTTAATTAAAATAGATAATGTAACAAACAGTCCAAAGGCTGTTAAAGTATATTTTTGTTAACTCTTCAGAGGCAAACATCCCCAAAATTGTTTATTCACATGAGAAGGACAAAGACATTGAACCACGTCGTGAAAATGTAAAAGATATAAATGTTGAATGCAATGAAGATAATAAGGAAGATAATGAAAAAGAATTAGAGTTGCTGGTAAGTGTTATACAATTATATCCACAGTGTTAGATGATATGAATCCATTTACACATCAAAGGTGGTGAAAAAGCCCCTTTTAACAGAACTGACTGATGTACTAATTTACAAATTTAAAACCAGGGTCTGTATTTTCATTGTATCTCCCTCTGAATCAATAATAGAAGGTGATTTCAGTAAATTTCATTACGTTCTTGTGGTCTTAAATTAATGATTTCTCTCTCTTACTTCCTTACCAGAGGATCTAAGTGACAGTGTCAAAGAATTAGAACAGTGACCTTCCAAAGATCTCACTTCCTAGTCTCTGTGATGAGTATATACTTAACATAAACACTTAATGTTTTGTAAAATTCCTGTATTTATGGTACTGTTAGCCTTACAGATGTTTCAGAGATTAACTATATAATACACTATATGAACAAAATTCCAATTTTTAAAATTTTAAGAGGAAAAATTATATAACTATTACAGTAGACTTTTCTAGACCTGTATTTAGTATTACATTTGTTATCATAAATTTCACATTTGGTGAACATTCAATCTATTTGGGGATTTTTATGGTTTGGCTTGCATTTTGCACCATGAAGGAAGAAATGGCAGTAAATGAGACACATACAGCCATCTATTATTTTCGGTGTCTGTTCTGAGCTTATGTTTTTGGGGTATATAGATTCATAATCATAGTTTAAAATGGCTATTGCCTGTGAAAATGTGAATGCTGAATCAGACCAGAGAGGAAGAGGAGTGCCGCTCAGTCTTTTTGATAGGGAGGAGAATTATTTCCTCACACTTAAGTATGAAATTTTCTTAGCTCTAACTTTAAGAAAGTTCAAAGTTGTCACCTATTGTGGGAGCTCTTACTGCCTGAAAAATCAACATCTCCTTATTTGTAAAAAAAAAAAAAAAAAAAACATAATTTTTTTAAAAAGGCCCTAAAAATCACATACTTGTTCTCAATTTACCCTATTACAATGAGCAGGTTCAAATATAACAGTTTGTTTATAAATTACAGAGATCGTCCATACAATAAATGAAGAGGGAAGCTATAATTTAGATGTTAATTTGTACTATGCACTCTTTAATGAATTAAACAATGAAGATCTATAATAGATGGAAATACAACCAAATCTTTGAAACCCACAGGCATTGGCTCACAAGACAGCTGTGCAGTTGACAAGTAACATGAGCCTTATGTGAGAAGAAGGGAAAATCGTAAGATTTGCATATAATTATTGAGATCATGCAAATGTCAGTTATGAGAAGCAAAAAAAAAAAAACACAGGCATCTCACTGTTAAATCCTGACAGTTGGCATCACCGAAGAGCTCAAATACATTTGAGCACCAGTTGGCAGAGGGTCATTAAAACAGAATTTGCAGAGACATTAGCTCCCTCACTTTTCTTTGAGTGACGTTTTACTATTAATAGTTTGCAGTGGCTTTGCAGAAAACATATTAATAAGAGAAATTGTAATGGGGATATCTACAGCAAGTGTAAATGTAACAAAGGGTGCCCGAGAAGCTATCCTCTAATTGATCAGCATGGAGCTATCAGTGTGAGTATCCGAAAGTGAGGAGAGAGTGCAATGACAAGCAGGCACAGTTGAATAATACAATATGATATTTGGGAGCTAGGGAAGGAGAATGATTCGTTTCTGGCCTTTTACTTCACTAATCTCATTTCCAAAGTCTGCCTTACCAAATTGTCTAAAAACATTCTGGTTTGAAGCCTGCAATGGTTCCTAAGAGAAATGAAGCAAAGATAATTCTAATGGTATTTGTCAGTGTGCAATATGTCTTTGTTTTACTGGACAATACTGAATGTTACCAGGCTTTGATGTGCTGTATCAATGCTCTCACTACAAACAAAACAAAACAACCCAAACAAACAAACAAAACCCCACAACCCTAGAACTGAATGTGCAGAGAATTAATTAGCCTCCCATTTAAAGAATATTCTCTTTAGGTTTCATTTGTATAAAATGCACTTGCAGCTTACTGAATTCATGAATAAAGAAACAGCCTTCTGAATACTATTGATGTCCTGCTCCTTTCAGACTTACTATAAAGCTCATTACATATGTTAAAAACTACATACAATGCACATTTTGCAAATTGTTCGGAACATGTTTCCATAAAAGCTTTGAAACCGAAAACAAAACTTTCCATAATGAAAGCCTGCCTTATTCATTTTGAATATTTTTATAGAGCTCATTCTGATGATTCTTTTCTATTCTATTGTTTCAGCTAAGTCAGCAGTTCACAAGAACTAGAGGTACTTCTTCCAGAGATGAAAGGAATTTATACACAACAGAGCCAGTTAATTTTCCAAATGAAACCCAAGGACTGGAGAATAAGCTAACACTTATGGAAACTGGCACTGACTTGCTCAGGCAGCCTGTGCCTATCAGCCCCCCTTCAGAAAATACTTTACAAGAGCTAGGAGAAGAATTACATGATAACAACAAGTATTCCATAAGATATGATTATAGTCAGCCATTAGCAGAGGAAATTACTGCAGGCACTGTAAACAATAGTGAGCAGCCTTTGGAATGCATTGGTACCAGTGAAATGCTTTTATCACAGGAATATTTGCCTGGAACAATGCAAAATGTGACTATCCATATTAAAGATACTGTCTTAAGCAGACAAGGAATGAGCCATGTAGATATTTCAAAAGGTGAAACAGATAGTGCCTCAGGAAGCGAAATGATGGAGCGGTTATTCATCAGTGACGATGATGCTGATATCTACAAAGAGGCCTGTGAAATGAGACCAGAAACAATTTCTTCAGAGGATGATGAATCAATGCAATTAAATACATGCGTAACCGAAGCACTGGATGACAATGCTAATCCAGCTCCAGAGCGACACATTCTGCAACCATCTCACCTAATGCTAGCGTCAGTATTGCCAGACAGTGACAAACATGAAGAAAAAGGTGAGACGATTTTAAGCAAAGATCAGGTACATTTTAGAGGAGATCTATATGCTGAGGCTTTTGCACATTCTGATATCTCAATAGATTCCTCGAAAAGCCCATATACAGAAAAAGAAGTTGTGGTGAAAGTATCAAAGAAAGACTATAACACTGATATAGGAAAAGAGGAGGAAGAAATCAAGTTAGATGAGTTAGGACTAATTAAAGAGCAGGAGAGTGTTGACACCATAGCTCTGAAACTTTTCAGTGTTCAGGGAAAATATATTACTGACACAAAAACCACAACATTGCCATCAGCGTCAGATAATATACATGAAGCCAAGTCTTCACAAGCAGAAGACCATATGATTTCCCATGTAGCTGATGAAAGAAGACCTGAAGACACTCATGAATTCAAAGAGTTTACTTGGCTAAAAGATAGGGGAAGCTCTGACAACAGAAGTCGAGGAAAAGAAATCACAAGCTCTGTTGAAGGCAAACAAGGGAAAGAGGAATACAGTGAGTTAAGTGATAACTTGAGGAAAACAGACAGTAGATACCCTGATGCTATTCAGAGTAAAATGACTACTTTCCCCACTGGTTACCAAGTCTTTGCAGTGACAACTGGCAAAGCAAGAGCTACAAGTATTATGTCATTGAACCCAGAGGATACGCTTGATATTAAGGAGAATGATCATAAGCTTTTTGAGGAACGAATGTACAGCCAAGATAATTTCCCAACAAACAAAAATATTTTGGAGACAGATTCTTGTCAACTTCAAATTGAGAAATCAGACAGCATGGTTACAGATGATCAGAGCAGGGTACTGTGTGAAAATCAAAGGTGGAGTGTTTCAGGAAGTCAACCAGTAGAAAGAGAGAGTGAGATAAATAGAACAGAACAGATTAAAGAGCAAACAGATGGTGAAGTCATGTTGGGAATGAGGGATAAGACAAGGTATTTGAATGTTACTTCCACAGAAGAATTGTTTACCTGCCAAGAAACAGTGAGGTGTGAAAAGTCTTCTGTAGCTGAACATGGTAATACAGAGGAAGCAGAAGCAGGTACAGCTTATATAATTAAAACAACATCAGAAAGTGCTTCAGAAAAAATGTCTGCTAGTGAAAAAGCAGTAATTGCTAAGCTACCTCAAGAGACTGCAGTAAGTGACAGGCCCACAGAGGAAAAGGAAACAGCGTTTGATACACATGAAGGGAGAAATGATGGTTCACATTATACTCTTTGTCAACGCAATACAGTGGGTGTATTATATGACACTGAATTTGAAAAGGAATCAGTTTTAGATATTTATAATGCACATGTACGTGAAACACTGCAAGGCGAAATGATGTCTGTATGCAATACCAAGGAAAAAGTTTCCAAAGCAGAACATGACATTGGAAATAATCCACCTGTAGAGGAAAGATTACGGGCTTCTGCTATAGAAGGAAAAGCAGGTTTGGAGCAGGATTTATATTCAGAAGAATCACTGAAAGCTCCCCCAAATCCCGAGCAGTGTTTGTACAGTGACGAAGCTGAAGAACGTCATAAGGAAAAAAACATTTTTGGAACACTTTCCCATTCAGGTGCCAAAGGTGAAACAAAAACACCACTCTCTGATACAAATATTGTGCCCAGTTGTCATTATGAAAGCTCTCCAGTGACAACTTCTGAAGAGTCTATTGAGGTGGTTACTGCTGAGGTAGAAAATACAGAGCATCCATATACAGCCCCTGCATTCAAATCCATTGCCAATATTTCTGCTGAGTCAGGATATTATTTCAACCTACCAAGCGAAATGACATGTATTAATAAAAACACCTCTGCTGAGGTTGAACACAAAGAAGTTCTTGAGACTTCGGACATGTTGACTTCAAGTGATGAAAGAGAAAGGAATATAGGCCAGTGTTTCCATCAAACAGAGTTCAGACAAGAGGAGTCATTAGGGCCAATGATTTTAATTAGTGAGCCTACTGAAGAAATAGAAGAGACAAGCTCTGAATCTGAAGGTTTAATAACTGAGGGGAAAATATTAAACTGGTCTGATGACTCAGAGCACGAAAACCAGCACATTTCTGATTCTTCAGATATTTCTGACCAGAAAAGCGAAACACATAGTTTACCTAGTGAGTCTCTAGTTTTAAAGCATATCAGTTACAGAATCTTTTATTTCCTCTTGTTTGTTGTATTTGTTGTAACCATCTACCACTATGATTTAATGGTTTGCTTTGCACTCTATCTATTTTCCTTGTATTGGCTATACTGGGAGGGAGGAAGACACAAGGAGTCTGTCAAAAAGGAGTAACATTAAGTTTCATTGTCTACATACTGTACTTAAGGTTTGAGGTTGATTACTTCCCCCCACCCTAAAGCATTTTAATTGTTAAAAGGAAATATTCATTGTTAGAACCAGAGCAAGTTTTCTCTTAAAGCATCTTTCTAAAAGGAATACATCTGAAGTTTGCTCCTTCATATAAGTAATTATTCTATATAGGACCATTATATTTGGATCATTAAATACCTATATGAATATGAGATCTGAAGCACGTCAAGTTAAAATTAAGTGCAGATGTTGCTCCTTAGCAGGCTGTGAGGTTGCAATGCTTCATATCTCTGCAGTACTTAAAAACACCATTTCTTGCATTAATTTCTCTTGCAGTAAAGCTTCATGGTTTTTTCTGAGTTTTTCCTAAGGTTTTATACAGTAGATAACAGGGGAATGGCATTATGACTAAGTCAGTACTTTAATATTGATCTTGCAATTGGTGATCTACTACTGTAATTAACCAATACGTTTTGGGAGATGAAATCTGTTGGTAGATTGAATAGTTCTTTCGGTTTTTTATTTCAGTGTTTTAAGTTAGTACAATAATAACATTAATATCTGAAAATGTCAAGCTTAGATTCCAGTAACATTATGTAACTTTGTGTACGTAATACTTCAGCAGAATATATTAGCTGCTTTCATACTTCCAAGCTGAAGAATACAGCTATGAGACTGTTATCATTCACTTGCACAAACATTTATAGATGGGTTGTCTTCAAATAATATTTATATATTTTTTGTAAATGAAGACTGTGTAACACGACTGAAGAATTTAATTGAATTCAAAATTATTCCAGATAGACCTTTTGAATGATGTTTTTCACCACTGTTCTTTAAGAAAGGCATTCGTATCTTCAAAGCATTAAATAAATAAAAAAGAGTGAATGATTTGATTGTGTGTGGCGTGTTCAGAATTGGGTTTGTGGCCTTTTTTTATAAGCTAACTAGGTCTCATTAGAGCACAATAAAATAAACCCTGAAGGAAAACATGGGACATGATTTTTGCCTCCAAAAAGGCTCCTTTGTGCTGCTGTGGCGGTGCACAATAGCCCCTAACAAGGTAGTTGGGGGAGTCCCAACATAGGGGGCGTGCCGGGAGGTTCACTGCTTCAAAGACATTCTTGTCCAGTGTATAGGCATGCCAGGTGCATGTCAAGGGAGGAAAGGGAGTGGCCAGAGCATGCAGAGTCCAGCAATTTCTAGCTGCAGAAAAGCCTATGCGGACTGGGAGTCATTGCAACCAAGCGTACAGTGGAATAGCCCTGAGGCTGCATAATGTTACTGGGACCCCAGAGATTGAGGAAGGGCAAAAGTGGCTTTGAGCCACATAGGTTCTTCTCCCATCAGCTCTGCATAGCTGAAGACCTGGGCCATTGTGGAGGCTGCAAAAGGCTTCAATGCAAAATGTGGCTGAAGGTAGATAATGGTCAGGTTAATCACTTGTTTCAATCATTAGTTAAGCACTGAAACAATTTTTTAAAAGCTCCCTTACTAGTAGCAGAATGTTAGGAGACCTTGCTACAGGAGTGACCTTGACTTTCCTGTTCTCTAGGAGGGTGAACCTTTGGAGCATCATGGAGGTGATCCATTCTGTGGGGTATGGAATGGTGTTGATGACCTACTGCTGATGTATCTACTAATGGTTAAATATATGGACTACTGTTGACTGCAATCCTGAACTGGGTGATGTTAGTAGGTGCCTAGAGGCTTCGAACAGTTGCCAGGGGAACTTGTAGTAACACAGTCCTTATCGGAAGGACAGCCAGGGAATCCAGTCATGAAAGGAAATGTGGCTAGCTCCGGTAAGGCAATCACTGAATCTTGAGGGATTGCAAGAGACATGAGACCTGGAGGAATCTCTTGCTCTTTGTTGGATTGAACTAGCAACTGGTCCATGCTAGAACAATAGGGAAGCCATATGTATTTAATTTAGTCGTCACATGTGGCTTCCTTCATTTATTTGAACTCAAAACTTTGCTTGGTGTTCTTTGCTTGGTCTTGATTCATCTGTCCTGTCACAGTGAGAAAAGAAGGGAGGGGTAAATGGTGGGCCCAGGATTAAGGGTGGAAGAACATCAGGGCACTTCATCTAGATCAGTCTTTGAGCAATAGCCAGGCAAAACTAGGGAAAGCCCATGGGAGAGTATAGGTACACATGAACTAGAGATGAGCCGAATAAATACGTATGTATTTGAGCTACACCGATATGATACATTTTTAATGAATATGCATTCAAAAGAAAAAGAATCAGCATCCTTCTAATCTGTTCTGTGTTATAATGTGGTTTAAATAAATAGCTGAAGATCATCTAAATTATATCTAATTTTTTTCTGTCCCTTCATATAGTAAATATACACTGTAAGCTAGCTCCCAATAGCCGTGTTCCATTCATCCCTGTGTCCAGTAGGTTAGGAATCTCAAACTTTGCCATTTTAACATGTACAAATATTCTGAGTTGAAATTTAGAGTAAATATTTGAATGTTAGAGTGAGCATAGTTTAATCTAAATACAAGTGGAATACTGTTAGCATTTCTCAGATTTGAAATGGGATTTCTGTATTCTATATTTACGATGTTTAGTCAGCATATCATATCTTATGATTGCAAAACATAGCTCCAGATTGATCTGTGAACACAGGTGCCTGAACTTTTACTTATGTGCTTAAAACAACAAAGCTACTCATTTTATCTTTTTTTATTTAACGTTTGATATACCTTTTAAAAATCCTCTTACCTTTCTTTGTAGTCTGAAATCACTACCCTTATAACATTGGGAAAATATTCATCTGTGTGATTTTAGTTATTTCCATAAATAAATGGTTTATTGGCTTAAGCATTTTTTTAAAAAAATCACATTTAACCTGTCCAGTAGTTCTCACAGCATGAATCTGGTTAGCCAGTAATAGACACTTCTGCATACTAAACAAAACGGATGTCATGGTTCTATACAGCTTACAGGCCTGTCAATATGAGGGTTTTGGCCGCCCCAAGCAGCCAAAAAAAAAAAAAAAGCTGCGATTGCAATCGCGATCTGCGGCGGCAATTTGGCGGAAAGACCTTCGCTCCGAGCAGGAGCGAGGGACCGTCCACCAAATTGCCGTCGAACAGCTGGACGTGCCGTCCCTCTCCAGAGTGGCCGCCCCAAGCACTTGCTTGGTAAGCTGGTGCCTGGAGCCAGCCCTGAATATGAGAAGCCCAGTACTAAATCACATTTAACTTAAAAGAAAGTCTTTCTTTACTATATCAAGGGTACAAATTAATATCTCATGGCTGCTGTCTGAACTATACATTTAACGGATAAATGAGTTTTCGTATTTCAGCATTTCCTCCTGTTTAAATGTAACCGTCAACTACAATTCTGAAGAGACTCAAGGAAGGTTTGTGTCTGGGCAGATGGTTATTAGATGACAGTGAGGCTTAAAACCACCAGTAATGTCACAAACATGTGCTGTGTGGCTGATGTGTTGCTGGTTGCCACTGTTGGCTTTCTGTCTGTGCAGCATACAGACCACAGGCAGCAGAGAAAGGAGGGACAGAGCAGAGATGGCAGGCTTCTGAGGGGCTCTTTTTGTTCATCACTAGAGGTAGAGCTAGGAGTGTCTACAGATGTGCCCTCCTGCCTTCTGGGTTATTTGGTTCCCCCAAATCACTTAGAGCAGTCTGAGGGCTGCTCCAATTTGTGCCAACTGTCAATGGGTGCAGGAGGGCATTATGGCTCCCAGGGACTACTAGGGAGCACCTGCTACAGGAAGCAACTATGGTGGCTCTGTATCACCTGAAGATTCCCTCTCCACTGGGGGGATCCTTTTGTAGCTGGTTCTACATCAACTTTGCACTGCTAGAAGTACCCTAATGCAGAGGAAGATCAGGATAAGATACTCTGCCCCTCACTGCTATATCTGGCCATGGGGAACTGAGAACTTCTCAGCTAAGGGACGAGCACGGCCCCACTCCCAGGGTAATCAGGACAAGGCAGAGAGACACAGCCATTCTGACTAACTCCAGTACCCACAAACACTTCTTTTTTTGGGGGGGAGGGGGTTAATTAAGCCCTCAGTTCCAGGAGCTTCTGGAACTGCCCTTGTAGGCTGCTTCCCAAGGCCTGCAGGGTCTGTATGTGAGAGAGACAGAGCGGGGTCAGGGTCTGTGGAGGAATAATGAAAAGGGCGGGGAGCTAATTTGCCTGAGTTTCACACCCTCCTCTGAGGCTCTACTATATTGTGTGGCTAAGGAGCTGCTTGGCATCCTCTGCTATGCCTCCATGAAGCCAGTCAACAATCACATGAGCAAGTGGCTTACACACCTCTTAGTTTCATGGAATGGGGTCAGGATCTGGCCCTTGGAGTTTAATGAGCTGCTTTAGTTAGGAGACCATACTGGTTGATTAATGGATGTTATTTAATATGTCTGTCACTTTATATCTATAAAGCTTTATCCAGTGTATATGTCTGTCCTGATTAATAAAAGAATATGAACGGAGCCTCTAAAATACAAAATGCTCTGTCACACAGTGATGTGATGTATTTTTAGAGCAGAATCCTTTTTATATTGTGCAGAGTTTATGTTGAATTTTAGCAGAATTTTTAGAAAGTCCCTTAAAACAGAGAAAGAGAGGGAGGAAGAGCAAGAGCAGCATGGATGTGTATATGTGTGTGTTAGAACTTAAATAGTGGCTAAAAGGGGGTATTATCTTACTCCAAATTCAGGGTGATCTTGTGATCAACACATCACAGCTCTCTAAAACAACCCCCACTCCAGAACAGGGCACAACGCCAACCAAGACTTTTATTTTTCTCCACTGATGATATTAACAACGATGAAAGCACCATTAGCAGAAAGCAGATGATGAAGGACTGTAGTCTCTGGGGAAAAAGATATGCTTCACTTTCTCTTAGGGCTTGTTTACATGGTGCTTTAGTCTGCACTACAGGGGGGTAAATTCTAGTGTGCAGAAGTGTGTTGTGAATCCTACTGGCGTGCACTAAGGGTACATCTACACTGCCCACCACTTGTGGCAGCATGTAGGGCATGTGTAGCTACACACTGCAGTGAAACGCAGTCTGTGTCTACACTGAAATGCATAGTTATATGAATCAGTGAAAGGCTCTGGTAGCAGGGAGCTGCTGGGGCCTTTCCTTGCAATGGGAAAAGACTACAGCAAAGCGGAGACAGTGGGACACTACGTTATTAAAAATAGCTGTATAGACATGTGAGGCACTGCTTGGGCAAGTAAAGAGCTGTGTGGGATACATACCCAAAGAGTTCAGGCATGTTTCTACTCTACTCACCTATGCAATGCCTCACCACGTACACTGCTATTTGTACCTGTGCTAGGGGTGCATGTAGTGTATGCACTCTACATGCCTCCAAAGGAGTATGTAGTGAAGAAGTACCTCATGTAAAAGGTCCATTGCATGCATTAATGCTACATGAAAACGCACTAAGAAACTTTTAGTCCATGCCAGCAGGATCTATAAGGGACCAACTAGTGCACAGTATGCTAGTGTGCACTAGAATTTACGCCCCTTTAGCGGGGACTAATGCACTGTGTAGACAATCCCCTAGCACATCTACAGTAGGTGCACCGCTGTAAACACAACAGAGTCCGTGGCACTTCGTGCTAAAAGCCAGCTTTAGATTGGGATATTACTTCCACACTTCACATATCCAATTCATGTGACAGTTATTAACCACTCTACCACATCTGTGCTGAAGCACTGACCTTTACCTTAAATCCTATGCTAAGATATACAGTAAACTGAAAGTATAATGGCATACTGTTTCATTCTTTCAATAATGTGGAAGTTCGTGGTGCAAAGACATGTTTAGATAAATCAACACATTAGCATGAAACGATCAAACATTACAAGGCATAAAGTGCAAGAAATTCAACACTAGCAACTGCTGCCATGACCTTTAAGACTAGCTGATCTGGTCAAACTTACACCTGTAGCTGTACATCAACTTTTAATGCAGACATATCATGTAAGAAGCAACCAGAATGATTTTTTCTTGTCTGATACTGCATACGGTGATATTTTGGCTTGTCATGTAATGACTGTAACTTCCTTTTAATCCTACAAAACTCAAGATCCTAAAAATTCAGTATATGCCAATTATAAATGCAATGAATTAAAAACTATGATGTCATTAATTCTAATTTTAATAAAACACAGTTTAACCATGTTGCATTGCCTGGGAATACTGGCTGTACTTTTGACTAATAGATGGCAATTAAAAATTTTGGCATTCATCTGATCCTTTATGAAGATTATTTTTTATTATAGCTTTCAAATATGTACAATGATCTTATTGTCATGGGAAAGTCCTTCCCATAATCCTTATCCAATAAGATGTTTTTTAAGAATCAAAATTGCAATGCAAAAGAAAAATTGTTGGGGGTGAGGATGCCTGGTCTTCAGTTGGTGTAACTCAGCCGAGCTTCATTGACTTTAATGGAGCTATGCTGAGTTACACCAGGGGAGGATCTGGCCCAAATTTTCTTATGTATTTTTAATGCAAACTCCAAGAAAAAACAATCTTGTGGCATAACAGCAGTAAGGACTCAGTTCAGAGCTAAAGGCCTTCAAAAGTATTATTATTATTATTGTTGTTATTTGTCTTACATTAAAAGCTAGAGGGCCCAACAGATTGACGGTTCCATTGTGCTAGGTGCTGTACAAACACATACTAAGAGACCGTTCCTGCCACTAAGAATTTACAATCTATATCAACACCACACATTAAGGATGTGAGAAAGAAAGTATTATTATCCCCATTTTATTAAAGGAAAGCTGAGGCACAGATGGATTAAGTGACTTGATGAAGGTTACATAGCAAGTCTCTGACATAGCTGGAAAACTGGAAAATGAACCAGATCTCCTAAGTGATTGTCCTAATGGAGCTAATAAGTATTAATAAAAAATTATCCAAATATCTTTTAACTGTACAAGAGAGACTGTACTGGCTTCTAATGAATCATAATGTTACTCTTCTAACTGTTAACCACTTCTACTACTTGAAAGTGTAATAGAAGTGGTTCGCAGTCAGAAGTAGTAGACAAACAAGCTAATAGAATGTTAGGAACCAGTAGGAAAGTGATAAGAACATAAGAACATAAGAACGGCCGTACCGGGTCAGACCAAAGGTCCGTCTAGCCCAGTATCCTGTCTACCGACAGTGGCCAATGCCAGGTGCCCCAGAGGGAGTGGACCAACAGGCAATGATCAAGTGATCTCTCTTCTGCCACCCATCTCCATCCTCTGACAAACAGAGGCTAGGGACACCATTCCTTACCCATCCTGGCTAATAGCCATTAATGGACTTAACCACCATGAATTTATCCAGTTCTCTTTTAAACGCTGTTATAGTCCTAACCTTCACAACCTTCTCAGGTAAGGAGTTCCACAAGTTGACTGTGCACTGCATGAAGAACTTCCTTGTATTTATTTTAAACCTGCTGCCTATTAGATAGATAATAAGACAGTAAATATAATAATTTTACTATATAAATCCATTGTACACCCATGCCTTGAACATTATATGCAGTTCTGGGTGCACCATCTCAAAAAAGATATACTAGAAATGGAAAAGGTAGAGAGAAAGGCAACACAAATGATTAGGAATATGGAACAGCTTCCATATGAGGAGAGATTAAAAAGACTGGGACTGTTCAGCTTTGAAAAGAGATGATTAAGGGGAGACATGATAGAGGTCTATAAAATAATGAATGATATGGAGAAAGTGAATAAGGAAGTGGTATTTATCCCTTCACATAACACCAGAACCTGGGGGCACTTGATGAAATTAATAGGCAACTGGTTTAAAATAAACTTAAGAAAGTATTTCTTCACACAATGCATAGTCAACAGTGGAACTCAATGCCAGGGGATATTGTGAAGGCCAAAACTGTAACTGGGTTAGAAAAGGGGAATTAGGTAAGTTCATGAAGGATAGGTCCATCAATGGCTATTAACAAGATAGTCATGGATGCAACCTCATGCTCTGGGTGTCCCTAAGCCTCTCACTGCCACATGCTGGGACTGGATGACAGGGAATGGATCACTTGATGGTTGCCCTCCTGTGTTCATTCCCTTTTAAGCATCTGGCATTGGCCACTGTTGAAAGACAGGACACTAGGCTAGACAGACCACTGGTCTGAAACAGTATGGACATTATGTTCTTATGTCCTTACGTCAAGCCGCATTCGGGGATTTGTAGCATGCTGCAGCAGTGTCTAGATGGATGTTACTGTGCAGCCAGTCGGTGCGCTATAGATTCACACCCTGGCTTGCAAGCACAGTAACTTGCTATGTAGACACACTGTTAGTTTTGGGGATGCTAAGAGACAAGATATAAATAGGGCAACAATGATATAGGTGAAGAGAACAATTAAGGTAGATTCTGGCTAAAAATTGAGGCTCTTAAAATTAGTGAATATGTTGGACATTTTTTGGCCAGAGGTTTTACAGTCTATCACATTTCACGTCAATATGTAATTAATGTAGCTTAAAATACTGAAAATCAATAGGGTGCTTGTGATACATATAACACAGATAGTGACACATATAACACATAAGCTGATATGTCATGAATTCCACTAGGGAACTCACTATCCCAAGATAATTAACGTTGTTGCCACTCAGACACTGTGGTGATGAGCACTAGTGAAAAACCCTGTGAGAGAGAGACAGAGAGAGAGAGATGCATTTTCAAAAGCATAGATGCAAGTCACATGGCATTTTATGGAAATTGCATAATGAGATCATTTGCATAACCCAAATTAATTTTTGTATAACCATAAACTTTAATTTAAAAAAAATCATTGTAGGGTTGTAGGGTTGGCAAAATGGCATCAAACTGACATCAGTACTCACAAGTCACAGATTTTGCTGACAGAGCGCCTTTGTACCACTCAGAAACAGGCCTAAGGATGAGGAAAGCCAAAGGCTGTTTGGGAGGAGGGGGTGTGAAGTGTAGCATCTTGGCACTCAGGGAGGAACAGACAGCAGACAGAATGAGAAGCAGAGAGGACCTGTGCCTGCATGCTCAGCAAGTACAAATCAGCCCCTGGGGACAGACTGGACCACCTGCATCCCAAGATCTCCTGCTTGACCAGCAGTCTGTGTGACATTAACACTGGCCTGAGAGAATAAATAAAGTGGGAGCTGCAGGTGTGAGTGGCACCTGAGAGGCATCACATGTGGCATACAGCAAAAGTGTCCATTGATTTTGGGTGCTCAATTTGAGACAGGACAGTATCTAGGTGGGCACCCAAAAACTGAAGGAGTCAACATGAAGGGTGAGATTTTCAGAAGTGTTCACCATTGACTTAATTCTGTTCTCATGGTGGATAACTTCAGTGAGAGCAGAGTTAGGTCAATGTGGAGCACTTCTGAATACCCAAATCTAAAGTGTCCACTTTGGAAAATTTGACATTGTGTCAATGAACAAAGTGACTAAACATTAAACAAAATATTGGCCTCAACCTTGCAGGCCAGTACTGGGGAAACCTCACATTGACTGAAGAAAGGACTGCAGAGTATTTTACCATTGAGTGCCAAGTTGTGCCGAGTGCATGAAGGAAAAAGGAGATTCTCCCATATTTTGGTATCAAACACAACAGCAGCTCTGAGCGGAGACAGGGGAAGGCTGAGGGCAGTACCACAAGAGCTGAGCTGAGATGGCATGAAGTCAGGCATGGGGTAATAGAGCTGCTGCTACAGCTTACCCTGTGCCAGAGCTCCAGGAGAAATTCTGATTGAATCAGAATTCTTCCTTCGGTTCCTGCTTCATGGGGGTATGATATAGAAAAACTGAATCTGGCGTTGACATTGTTTATTCTACTATTGTTAAAACAGCGTTAAGGGAGAACTAAAGTTGTTGGTTTTTTGTTTCTTTTGTTAGTCTGACATAGCTTTCCAATGTGACAAATGCTATTACTTCTCTACAAGATGGCCAGAAACAGAAATTTTGCCCTTCAAAATAAACTTTGAATATTTAACACTTTTAATCATGCTTACTATACAGCACTGAAACTTGGAGACTTGAGACCGTACTATTTAAACCCCAAGTTTTCATAAACAGCTGCCTCAGACAAATCCTCAGTATCAAATGGCTGGGGGGAAAAATCACAAACAAAAAAACTCTGGAGCAAAATGAAACAAAAACTGAAAAGATTGGAAATTACAGCATGACATGGAAGAAAGAGCGGAATAATGTAACAAGGCAGGAGTTGGACTGGAACCCTCTGGGCAAGAGGGGATGAAGTAGACCAAGATAATATGGAGAAGTGCAACAGAAGCAGAATGAAAGCTGTCAAAATGACATGGGAAGAAGCTAAGACTGCAGCCGGAGACTGACAAAGATGGAGGGCAGTGGTGAAGACCCTATGTGCCACATGGAATAGAGAGGCATTAGAGAAGAGAAGAGATATTTGTGTAAGAAAGTATACAAGCCCTATAAGGGGAAACTCTGCTGGACTGGCAATAGATCCACAAAGAGCCCTCTTGATTCCTCATCAATGAGGCAAGTTCCCATCCATCCTACTTGTGGAACTCTGACCCTAAAGGTGAGACCAATAGCATAGGCTTCTTTAAAAACTCCAGTCTGCCACAAACTGTTTCTTCCTCATCAGCGACTGTGCCGCACATATTTTTAGAGAATAACCTAGAATGAGATAATGCTGGCCCAACAGAGTTCCCTTTGCAGGCCTCAAAGGACCTATACACTCCATTACAGTGTTGTTTGAAAAACGAATAAACAATCTGAACACGCAAAGAATAAATGATAGTTACAACTTAACCAGAGACTCAAGCCAGTCGTAGCAGCTGCAAATGCAACTAAAGCAGAGACTGCTAAACTGAGGGGGGAAGGGATAAAATGCAGCCCAGCTGGGGAAACCCTTCCCCCCACTCCAAAATCCCCCAGGCCCAGAACTGTGCAGGGGAGACTGCCCCTCTGCGCACTAAGACCCATGTTGTATCCTTGCTCCTTGCAGCCATGTGGGATCAGAGAAAGAAACTTCAGAGAAGAGCCAGCCAGAGACTCAAGCTGGCAGGAACAGCTGCAGAAACAGCCAAAGGAGGGACCCAAAGACACTGATGAGATCAGTGAATTGTCTACAGTTCGGTAAAGTGCTTTATTTGTGCAAAAAACTATTAAGATATATCAGTCAGTGGCAGAGGTTGGACTGGTTTGTACAATGGTCCTCAAAGTAACTCTATTGGTGTCAATGGTGGTAACTAGTAAAAAAATCAGAATCAAGCCCTAAATAACGTTTGTAAAGTGCTTTATTTGTGCAAAAAACTATTAAGATATATCAGTCAGTGGCAGAGGTTGGACTGGTTTGTACAATGGTCCTGCAAAGTGACTTGCACATCATAATTGTTGCAGAATCCATAATAAGTGACAGTTGAATTGGCATGGAGATGGCAGCTGAATATGAGCTTTCATTTTGAACATCCATTTATTGTTAGTTTTAGGCCACAAATTATTTTTGCATTTAGTATTGTCCAGAAAGCTCACTCTGTAAAAATGTCATCTTGTTACTGCAAGATGTACCTTCTGACTCATAACACAGTGAGAAAAACAATGTTTTATTAGTCAGCTCTGTAGAACCAATGTAGCTGTAGAACAGCAAGCTGTGTCCTATCACCAACTGAATCTTTAACAAAACTATCAGATACTCTATCTGGATACTCTATCTGGATGGCCACATTAAAAATGCCAGCTAGAGATATATGGATAGATGATTAATGCTGGTGCCAATGTACTGTATAAGACAGAAAGATTACAACTTGCAATGGAATAAACTAAACTCATTGGGTTGGCAAAGTGGTCAGTGAAAAAAAACAACCTTGGTTTTGGATTTGTAAATTGAGCATTTAGGATTTTTATGTGAATTTATTAAAATTCAATATTTTAAAATGGAATGTGTGTGCCAGAGCTGAGACTGTAAAAATAGCCTACATAGAAGACTATTAAAATGCCTTTTGTTTTAACTGATGCACGTTTATTAGCTTTTTGTATATTTCCTTCACAGTTTCAATCCCATTAGTCTTAATCCATTTTAAGCAACAAACCAAAAGAGTGACATAGACAAAGTGTGTAAGTGAACTCTCCATCATTTACATCTTTATGCTATTGTCAGAATTGATAAATACTCATTAAAAAAAACCTAGGGTCAAGCCACTCATTAATGCTGCTGCCCCGTGTTTCCAAAATATGTTTTTCTTTCCTATGCAGCTTATGAAAGCTGGCAAAAGTACAGAAACGATCTTGTTGAAAAATTAAGCAAATTTCTAATGGGGAAAATTCAGTGTTCATTAAACCTATCCTCATGTAATCTGGGGTTTGGCCACTAGCAGTATTTTTTCCCCTAGTAATCTGTAATTTTCTTCCTTTAGGACCTGAGTTCTTTCTGCTTTTAGGTTATCATTACATAAGACTGGTATTGCTTCATAACAAAAAATATCCATTTTGTCAATGGATTTCAAAAATAAACATGCAATGCAAGTAAAAGAATAGTTAGTGCATCAAAACAATTAATCAAAAGCTGCTTAGAACTGTTTGACAGCAACTAATGGCTTTGTTTAGTTGCCCAACATTTTTTATCCTGTGGTTTTGTCTTCTGTCAGCAGTGCATTTCAGCAAAGGGGACATCGGTGCTGTTCAAGTTATGCTACTAGACATCATGTAACTGTTCAGCTCTTCTCCCTTCTAGGGTGACCAGAGGGCAAGTGTGAAAAATCGGGATGGGGGTGCAGGGTAATAGGTGCCTATATAAGAAAAAGCCCCCAAAATCAGGACTGTCCCTATAAAATTGGGACATCTGGTCACCCTACTCCCTTCTTACCTGTAATTGAAACTTTCATCTTTGCATTGTACTCATCCTTTTCTACACCAACATTTGGAGTTCTTCGAATTCCTAAGAGCAGGCATTCCACTCAACTGAACAGCAACACACTCTAAGGCTATCAAATAGGACCTGATTCTATTTGTTTTTGTGTTTGTCTGGGCAAAACCTATAGAGATGCTGTTTGTTATTCTAAAATAACTTTAAAATTTGCTAAGGATCCAATCATTCAATTGTTACTCAGAATAAAGTCTTTTTGGGGTACCAAATTTCAACCGAATAAGTCCTGCCAGAATGAATGCTATAAATATGACTTGTGTCCACGCATTTCAGTTCAAAATATATTTTAAGAAGAAAAGTTAATTTAGGGTCAAATGCTGCCACCTATTCCAAGGTTGATTAGTACACTACTCTGTGAGTAGACCCATTGATTACTTGATTGGTCAGTGATTATTTACTAAAACTTAAAGATAGGGATCCCATATATCACATGAAATTGGCAGTTGAAAAGCTGGTAGCAGAAGTCTTTCCTTTGATGGGGGAAGAAGGAAAATGTTAACAGGACCGAGGCCATGTCTACACTAGTGAGCTTACAGTGGCACAGCTGTACTGACATAATAAAACCACTTCTATGAGCGGCGGTAGGAAGGTCATCGGGAGAAGCTCTCTCACTGACCCAGTGCTGTGCACACTACCACGTATGCGGGCAAAACCTATGTTGCTTGGGGGTGTGTGTTTTTTTCACATCCCTGAGCAACATAAGCTTTGCTGACATAAGTGGTAGTGTAGACATGGCCTAAATCACATGTCTTGTCAACACCTCAGTGTGGAAATGCAAGGTAATATAAAACTGCAAACAAAGGTTCTGGCTCTACTAGAGCACTTACAGTGGCGTAACTGCACTGATGCAGCTGCACGTCTGTAAGCGCTGTTCAAAGCCGAGAGGAGAGAGCTCTCCTGTTGACTTAATTAATCCATCCCCAATGAGCAACACTGACATAGCGCTGTCCACACCAGGGCTTAGGTCAGGGTAACTTATGTTGGTCAGGAGGGTGGCTTATTCACACCCCTGAGTGACATAAGTTACACCGACATAAATGACAGGTTTAGTCTCTATTTGTTAGTCTCTAAGGCTAGGTCTACACTACCCACCTGAATCGGCGGGTAGAAATCGACCTCTCGGGGATCGATTTATCGCGTCCCGTCAGGACGCGACAATCGATCCCCAAATCAGCGCTCTTACTCCACCAGCGGAGGTGGGAGTAAGCGCCGCCGACAGAAAGCCGCAGAAGTCGATTTTGCCGCTGTCCTCACAGCGGGGTAAGTCGGCTGCGATACGTCGAATTCAGCTACGCTATTCACGTAGCTGAATTTGCGTATCTTAAATCGACTCCCCCCTGTAGTGTAGATGTACCCTAAGGTGCCACAAGTACTCCTGTTCTTTTTACCGACATAAAAGGTAGTGTAGACATAGCCTTAGGGACAGAAAAATAAGTTATGCAATAGCTTAATAAGATCTTTCTAAATGTCTTCAGACTAAACAGCATTTTCTATAAGTTTAATCATTCTAAATTTCTGATGAAAATAGCTTACAATAGGTACATCTGATTTGTGTGAAATGTTGTTACATTTGGATCTAAAGCTAGAAACATCCGCCATAGGGAGTGATACTTGAGAAGTCTTTCTAGCATTCCTTGTTCAGTTAATACATTGCAGTATTATCCCTTTGCTTTGAAGTTAATGGGATACGGTGCAAGACTTCCACTGTATAGGAAATCACTCTTAAATCAATTCATCTTTTCTCCATCAGGGCCTTGTGAAATGAAAGACAATGGCAGGATTGATTCTTTATCTATACAGGACATTTTTGTGAACATTGAGAATAACATTGAGAATTGTTAGTCTTGCTCTTTATTAATTGCTTTCCTGGCAATTGACTTGACTTGAGGTGCTGTATTTTTCAGAAACGTTAATGATCTCTTTTCTGTTCAGGGCCAGTGTTCTTAGCCCTTTCAACATGGCAATCCCTTATTTGAAATCAAAACATTTTGTAATCCTCTTACATTTATTGTAAAAGTAAGATAATGAATCAGTGGTAACAATCACCCTATATAATGTATGTATGTATATGTGATTCGAGAGATTGACAGAGAATACTTGGAGGGTGAGGATGTGTGGGTCCAGTGTGGAGGAGCTACACTGGCAGAGGATTGCTTATTCAGATATGAAAGGGTTAGAGCTACTACAACTGCTACTATATTTAGCCTCACAAACGTTTTGGCCACTCCGAATTTATTCAGAAAAATTTATTTTCTTTGCATTAGAATTATAATGAATTTTCCAACCCCTCATGACCTCCCTGATTGCTTTTTTTGTCCACAGGGGGAAATGACTTACCAGTTGAGACACACTGCTCTAGGATAATGATAGCTGTTCTCTGGTTTGGTACCTCATGACTTGATCTTGCAACTGTATCTATCAAGGGGAGAACCTGTACTGGTGCAGAGCCTCATTTGCAGCCTATGCTTCACTTGCATCTTAGCAATACTCTGTGGTTTAAGGGCTTGTTGCAAATTGAAATTATAATGCATAGAACACTTTTCTTTGAGAAAGAGTTTCCCAGTGATTATCAAGCCAGCTGTTTAGTATCATACAACCATATGGAACAGGATTAAGGAAATGTGGAACACAGATTTAAATATAGTGAAATAGCATACCAATGTTCCCAGGGTAAGTAAATGTGTACATTCGTGAACAATGTTTGTGCTCTACTTTGTTCCCTGGCAGTGAAGGAATGGCTGGTCAGAAGAATGCATTTGCAGGGTGATAAGTCATGTTCCATAATGACTGGCATCTTCTCTGGAGGTATGGTGCCAAAGTTTACAAGAACATAAGACCATAAGAACAGCCACATTGAGTCAGTCAGCTCAATGGTCTATCTCACCGGTATCCTGATTCTGAAAGAGGCCAGTGCCAGATGCTTCAGTAGGAATGAAGAGAGCAGGGTGATTTTGAGTAATCCATCCCCTGTTGCCCAGTCCCAGCTTCTGGCAGTTAGAGGTTTAGGGACACCGAGAGCATGGGGCTGCATTCCTGACCATACTGGCTAATAGCCATTGGTGGACCTATCTTCCATGAACGTATCTAATTATTTATTGAACCCAGTTAAAAATTTGTCCTTTACAACCTCCCCTGCAAACAGGTTCCATAGGTTGGCTGTGCATTCTGTGAAGAAGTACTTCCTTTTGTTTGTTTTAAACCTGCTGAGTATTAAATTTCATATTAATTTAATTACTATTATAATTAATGTATTCATTTAATTTCATATTTCATACCAAGAGCCAAATAATACTTCCCTTTCTGCACACCATTCATGATTTTATAGACTTCTATCATACCCCCATCCCATTCCTCTCTTCTAAAGTGGACAGTCTCTGTTTCTCCTTGGATGGAAGCTATTCCATACCCCTATTCATTTTCATTGCCCTTCTTTGCACCTTTTCCAATTCTAATGTGTCTTTTTTGAGATGGGGCAACCAGAACTGCCCACGGCATTCAAGGTGTGGACATACCATTGATTTATATAGTGACATTATTATGTTTTATGTTTTATTATCTATCTCTTTCCTAATGGTGCTAACATTCTGTTAGCTTTTTTGACTGCTGCTGCACATTAAGTGGCTGTTTTCAGAGAACTATCCACAATGACTCCAAGATCTCTTTCTTGTGTGGTAACAGCTAATTTAGACCCCCATCATTTTATATGTATAGCTGGGATTATGTTTTCCAAGGAGCTTTACTTTGTACTTGTCAACACTGAATTTCATCTGCTGTTTTGTCACCCAATCACCCAGTTTAGTCAGATCCCTTTGTAACTCTTCACAGTCTGTTTTGGACTTAACTATCTTAAGCAATTTTTTGTATCATCTGTAAATGTTGCCACCTCACTGTTCACTCCCTTTTCCAGATCATTTATGAATGTGGAACAGCACAGGTTCCAGTACAGATTCTCAATGGACCCCACTATTTACCTCTCTCCATTGTGGAAACTGACCTTTTATTTCTACCCTACTGAAGTTAGGCTTACTGGTCTATAATTGACAAGATTGCCTCTGGGGCCTTTAAAAAAAAAGACATTACGTTAGCTACCCTCCACTCAATTGGTACAGAAGCTGATTTAAGCAATAGATTACATAGCACAGTTATAGCATAGGACTGGGAATAGCTGAGCCATTACAAACATTGAATCTATCTCCCCTTGTAAGTATTCTCACACTTCTTATCAACCTGTCTGTACTGGGCTAGCTTGATTATCACTTCAAAAGTTTTTTTTCTCTTACTTAATTGGCCTCTGAGAGTTGGTAAGACAACTCCCACCTGTTCATGCTCTCTGTATGTATATCTCCTCAATATATGTTCCATTCTATATGCATCCGAAGAAGTGGGCTGTAGTCCACGAAAGCTTATGCTCTAATAAATTTGTTAGTCTCTAAGGTGCCACAAGTACTCCTGTTCTTTTTGCGGATACAGACTAACACGGCTGCTACTCTGAAACATAGCATAGTTAGGAGTTCTATAATTTCATATTTGAATTCCTTCAAAACTCTTGGATGAATACATCTGGTCTTGGTGACTTATTATGCTTTAATTTATCAATTTGTTCCTAGAACTCCTCTACTGACACTGCAATCTGGGACAGTTTCTCAGGTTTGACACCTAAAAATAAAAGGCTCAATTGTGGGGCTCTTCCCCATATCCTCTGCAGGGGAGACTGATGCAAAGAATTCATTTAACTTCTCCACAATGGCCTTGTCTTCCTTGAGTGCTCCTTTACCACTTGATCAACCATTGGCCCCACTGGCTGTTTGTACTTTAAAAAATGCTGCTAGTTTTTGTGTCCTTAGCTAGTTGCTCATCAAACTTTTTTCTTGGCCTGTCTTACTATACTTTTACATTTCATTTGCCAGAATTTATGCTACTTTCTATTTTCCTCACTAGGATTTAACTTCCAGTTTTGAAAGCATGCTTTTTTGCCCCTAAATGTCTCTTTTACTCTGCTGTTTAGCCATGGTGACAATTTTTGTTCCACTTGCTGTTTTTTTTTTTTTTAATTTGGGGTGTACATTTCGTTTGAGCTTCCATTATTAAAAAAAGTTTCTACGTCGTTTGCAGACATTTCACCCTATTTCTGTTTAACTAACCTCCTCATTTTTGTGTAGCTCCCCTTCCTGAAGATAAATGCTACAGTGGTGGGGTTCTCTGGCATTTTTCCCCCTACAGATTTAATTACATTATGGTTGCTATTACTGAGTGGTTCAGCTATATTCACCTCTTGGACCAGATCTTGTGCTCCATTTGGGACTAAAGTAAGAATTGCCTCTCCCCTTGTGGGTTCCAGGAAGAGCTGCTCCAAAAAGCAGTCATTAATGGTGTCTAGGAATTTTATTTCTACATCTGTTCCTGAGGTGACATATACCCAGACAATATGAGGACAGTTTAAATCCCCCCATTATTATTGGGTTTACTGCCTTTGTATCCTTTCTAATCTCTCTGAGCATTTCACAATCACCCTCACCATCCTAGTCAGGTGGTCGGTAGTATATTCCTATTGCTATACTCTTATTGTCCAAGGATGGAATTTTTATCATTAGAGATTCCATAGTACAGTTTGATTCATTTGAGATTTTTACTTTATTTCTGACTATTTTTTTCTTTCACATATAGTGCCACTCCCACACCAGTGCGACATACTCTGTCAATCCTATATATTTTGTACCTGATAGTACTGTGTCCCATTGATTATCCTCATTCCACCAAGTTTCTGTGATGCCTATTATATCAATATCCTAATTTAATACCAGACACTCTAATCCATGGCGGGGGCATGGCCAGGGTTCATGTCACACTTCTCGTCAGTATCCAGCCCAGGCCAGGGTAGCTAGTGATCTAACCAGCGGACCAAATTCAATGATGAATCTTGGCCATGTGCCAACTGAGGCACACTGCACATATGCTAAGAAGACTCTTATCTATTTTATTATTTAGACTTCTAGCATTTGTATATAAGCACTTCTACATTTTATCAATATTCAGTTGCTTGTCTTCATGTGTTATATTTAAATGGGACTCTTTTACATTTCACTGTTCCTCACTAGCTCCAACCCGTACTTTACCAACTTCTTTTCTATCCTCTTTACTAGGATCTAGAGTTCCTCCTTTAATAAATTCATCCCTAAGGGATGTCTTCAGCCAAATTGTGTGCTCCTCCACACCTGTCATCTTTCCTCCAGCTCTTAATTTAAAAAAAATCCTCTACCATTAAAAACTTATTATAACATCATACTTCTGCTGTACTGTGAACATGGAAGTTGTATTGCATTACACTGAATTAGAATACTGTCAAAGTGTATCGTGCCTTATCTCATTACCTGTTGTCTATAACTAGTTTATGCTGGGAAATGGAATATATAGTTCTGAGTATGAAAAAAATATCACTTTACAGAATACCTTTTGCACTAGTTCTATAATACAGCAGAATTTCTTGGTAATTGTCATGTAATGATACAAAAGTATACATTATAAAACATCACAACTGAGCTGGGGCTTGCAGTTACAACTTTTGGGACTTTAAAAAGTAAAATAAAAGTAAATGTAATTGTTTATGTGCTGATTGTACTTACCCCACTTATGCTGACTAGTGGAGACATTCATTAAGTATTGCTTAAGAAAAAGAAAATGATTATTTGTATTTGTAAGTCATCTTTAAACATGTTTTGCATAAATGCACTAGCAGCAGCATTCTGATGACACATACTGTATATCAAAAATCCCCCAAAATATTGATGTAGGTTTAGTTTTATAATGCAGCAGAATAATAAACTGTAGCATAAAATATAAATACAGTATGTACAGATGAAAAAGCATGCATGAATATAGCTGAATAGGGGATACATGCAATTGGCAATAAAATATGATTAGCCCATGTGCAGGGAAAGGCCTTACTAATTCACAAGCAATGATCTCATTAGTGAGTTATAGGGGTTTATACATGAGTGAGGAAATCATGTATAATAATTGCTCAGTATATACCCTATTTATTACTAGAATGTCTTTTGAAAAACTTTATCCCCATCCCCCACCCCCAATTAGGTTGAGACTAGTTGAGAAAAAGGGATAAACAGAGATCCCAACATCTTTCATTTCAATGGCAGTTTGGGTGCTATTAACTAAAAGGAAAGTTTGTTAATTCAAAAGTGAAAACTATAGTTTTTGTTGTGAGAGAGAACATGCATGTGCATTTTAGATCTTGTTTGCTAAAGAAGACTTGGTAAGAAGCACACTGAGGAGTAGGAGTGAGACAACTGAAAATTAAAATCTACAGAAAATTGATTTTGGTTTTGTTGTAAGATTCAGGAAAAAAGTCTTGATGAAAAAAATGAAAAATGTCTTCCAGTTTGGAAAATTTGATCTGGGGAAAAATCAGTTTTCCCCAAATCTCAAATAAAGGGCCTCATAGTTTAAGCAAAACTGAAAAAAATAATTTTTACACACCATAACAAATACTTGCCATCAGATGAAACATACTCAAGAGCTAGACCCACTAGTATGTACTGGCTTGGGACTCAAAAACAGAAGAACCTACCAAATCATTTGGGAGATGTGGTGGAAACTGTCACGCTACCTCTCCTCCTTTGAATCCTGGTTTAAACAAAGTCATCTAATGATACACAGGATTTTGAGTCTTATAAATAACTCCCAGGAAGACAAACAATTGAAAGGTTGTTGTGGAAAGCCCCACTAAACTACCAGGAGCTGGGAATGTCAAGAAATTAATAATAAATGGGAAAATTTTATGACATTTTTCTGAAATGTCCCTCCAATTTCTTTGACCAACCAAAAGAGCCAAATGAAATTTTTTGAATGTTAAAATTTCAAATTGTATCAGTGGAGTTACCCTGGAATAAAAATGGAATAACACAATGGTGAATCATAGAATCATAGAAGATTAGGGTTGGAGGAGACTTCAGGAGGTCATCTAGTCCAACCCCCTGCTCAAAGCAGGACTAACACCAACTAAATCATCCCAGCCAGGGCTTTGTCAAGGTGGGCCTCTAAGGATGGAGATTCCACCACCTCCCTAGGTAACCCATTCTAGTGCTTCACCACCCTCCCAGTGAAATAGTTTTTCCTAATATCCAACCTAGATCTCCCCCCACTGCAACTTGAGACCATTGCTTCTTGTTCTGTCATCTGCCACCACTGACAACAGCCTAGCTCCACCCTCTTTGGAAACCCCCCCCCCTTCAGGTAGTTGAAGGCTGCTATCAAATCCCCCCCACTCTTCTCTTCTGCAGACTAAATAAGCCCAGTTCCCTGAGCCTCTCCTCATAAGTCATGTGCCCCAGCCCCCTAATCATTTTTATTGCCCTTCTCTGGACTCTCTCCAATTTGTCCACATCCTTTCTGTAGTGGGGGGCCCAAAACTGAATGCAATACTCCAGATGTGGCCTCACCAGTGCCAAATAGAGGGGAATAATCACTTCCCTCGATCTGCTGGCAATGCTCATAATAAAGCAGCCCAATATGCTGTTAGCCTTCTTGGCAACAAGGGCACATTGTTGACTCATATCCAACTTCTCGTCCACTGTAATCCCTATGTCCTTTTCTGCAGAACTGCCATTTAGCCAGTCGGTCCCCAGCCTGTAGTGGTGCATGGGATTCTTCCTTCCTAAGTTCAGGATTCTGCACTTGTCCTTGTTGAACCTCATCAGATTTATTTTGGCCCAATCCTCCAATTTGTCTAGGTCACTCTGGACCCTATCCCTACCCTCCAGCTTATTCTACCTCTCCCCCCAGCTTGGTGTCATCCATGAATTTGCTGAGGGTGCAATCCATCCCATCATCCAGATTATTAATGAAGATGTTGAACAAAACCGGCCCCAGGACAGACCCGTGGAGCATTCTACTTGATACCGGCTGTCAACTAGACATGGAGCCATTGATCACTACCCGCTGAGCCCGACGATCTAGCCAGCTTTCTATCCATTCATCCAATCCATACTTTTTTTAACTTGCTGGCAATAATACTGTGGGAGACCATATCAAAAGCTTTGCTAAAGTCAAGGTATATCACATCCACCACTTTCCCCATATCCACAGAGCCAGTTATCTCATCATAGAAGGCAATCAGGTTGGCCAGGCATGGCTTGCCCTTGGTGAATCCATGTTGACTGTTCCTGATCACCTTCCTTACCTGCAAGTGCTTCAAAATGGATTCCTTGAGGATCTGCTTCATGATTTTTCCAGGGACGAAGGTGAGGCTGACTGGTCTGTAGTTCCCCGGATTATCCTTCTTCCCTTTTTTAAAGACGGGCACTATATTTGCCTTTTTTTCCAATTATCTGAAAGCTCTCCTGATTGCCACGAGTTTTCAAAGATTGGTCCAAACTAGTTGGTCCAAACTAGAATGGGAATACAGTCTTCTTTATATAAGGGTTGCCACTTCCATCACAAAAATAGTAAAAATTTTCTTTGGTGCAAATTAAAAAAATTGTGAAAGATCCAGGTTTCTTATCTCACCATTTCACAATGAATTGTAAGAAAGATTTTTGCATGCAAATATTAACAAAGTGAACAGATTTTCAAGTGTCTATTTCCAATACACAATGTTATTTCCTGAACAGAAAGTTCTTACAGAAGACACAGAAAATCTACATTGTTTGGGTCATTTTCTTTAAATTTAATGAAAATAGAAAGATTTTATAGCAAATCTTGTATTATACACTAATAAAGTAGACAGTATGTAGTGCAGCTTAGCTGTGAGAAAGGTTTAAGTCATATCTACTGAGTTATTCCAGATTTACACTGGTGTAACAGATTATTCTGGCCCATTGTGTTTATTTGGATTTTTTTATTTGGTATTTTTTTTTATTTAGAATAGTAGCTTACCCTACTTTTGCAGAGAAATACTTTCTTTCTGTAGTCCCGCTTTCTGCGTCTGTCTTAAAAATAACAGCAATGAAGATGAGCATTGCCAGTAGCACTCATTAGGCCAGTGCTACAATAAATCATACTGTAGGTTTCATTTCTAGATATTGAAAAGTAATCTAAAATTCTGACACGAACTAACATTCACAATAGCATTATGTTCTTCATGTCTGAAATGCCCCTAAACCAGAGAAACTGAAGAGAGAGTCAGATAATGTGATTAAACAGCTGACACCTCTCTGGACGGAAATACTCTAGGCATGCTATCATGGTCAGTGAAACAGATTGTGCAGCTACCTGTGTTAGAGAATCTGATTGGCTTCCTATATTAAACATTTTTCAGGAATGAAAAGCACTATGCAAAACAACTGATGAAGAAATTAATTTTTGAGTAAAACAATACATGCCTAACGTTTCTAAATGCCACACTGAATCAATTATTTTAAATATTAGAAGACATTTTCTGAATTGCAATGTGCATGGTAGGGAAACCTAACATTATTTTAAACCCAGTAATCAATAGTGCCCCAACCAGTTCAAGGAAGAATCGGACTAACAACACTTTGAGATGGCTGGCACATTACACATTCTGGAAATTCTAATTTTATGTAAATTTGGAAAATGTATGCATGTACCAAAGTTGCTCTTTGTTCATGCACTGTTTTAGCATGTCTAAGTAGGGGAGGCTGCCACACAACATGGTTTGCAAAACAGCAGCTGGGGGTGATTTGGTCCCCAAGGTACACTAATTTCCTCTGAAAAAAGTATTCATATTTGTTATTTTATTGCTATGGGGAATTCCAAAAATGTTTTTTTAAAAATATATTAACAGTTAGCTTTACATAGTGAATTATGAAAATTTTACTAATTTTTCTCTATTTAGTGATTATGCTCCACATTTAAGGCTGATTATGGGTAACAAAACTTTAAAGTCAGAGGTTGAATGGTACATCCCTGAAATACTCATTTTATGCAGATTTAGAAAATAAATACATTTACAATGGTTTCTTCTTTGTTCAGCCACTGTTCTGGCATGTCAGCTTAGTGGTAGATGCCACACAGCAGGGGCTGTATAAATCTGACTGAAAAAGCAGATGAGGTTTAGCGTCATTTTAGTCCCTGTCAAGACCAGAGTTCCTATGCAAAGGGACACAGATTTAATACGTTTGTAATCAGGACACTTTCAACATTTAAAAGGGTTTATATTTGTGTTGTCAGATTATTTGCTAGAGTTGCATAACCAAACAAGCAAGGGGGGTGGAAACAGGGACTTATATTTACTGTGTTTTTTACATTGCTTCAGCCTTAAGAAGATTTATGGTGAACGAAACTTTGATGTGGGATGTTGAAATGATGTTCTTGGAATCCTCATATTTGATTCTACACTCATTGGAGTCAGTGGCAAAGCCCCCTTTTCCTTTAATGGCTCAGGATAAGAGCCATTAAGCCATAATTATGTTTTGGAAAAGTTTGGTTAGATTCTGGTTACTACAATACATTTGCCTATAGTAGTGTTGCATATTACTGAAAACCAGCTTTTTGCATATATTTTGTTTTGATCTGTGGTCACATAATTAGATAACTGCCTAGCTGTACTGAAAAAAAAATCTTACACTATAAAAGTTGTACTTATACCTGTAGAACAATCACAAAATTCCTCATGGTGATGAACCTTCAGTGGATAACTGGTTTGTTATAGCCACTTCAATCTCTCCCTGCTGGGCACTCACCAGGCTGCTGGGTTTAGACCCACACATGGGGTCTGTAGCTTTTAAGCATCCCAGGAACTGAAACAGGCTCCAGGCACTGCCTCTTTCTTTGGCCTCTAGGCTTACTCCTTGGGGATAGCCTCTCTTTCTGGCACCTCTTCTCAAAAGTGGTATATGTGCTGCAGGGCCCAGGACTCATGCTGAATCCCTCAAGGGTGACCAATAGCTTGAGCACAATCACCTCCAAGCTTTACCCTCCTGGGTACTTTGGTTTACAGTTTAACCCTTCAGGGACACATCATAGTTGAAGCCAGTAAGATGCAGATCTTGCAGAGGAATTTTTAAACTCAGTACTCTTTATTTTTAGACAGCAGAAGGGATAAATATCCATGCAAAATAAAAGACACCTGTACACCATTCTTCCCTGCCTCAGTTTCCTCAACACTCTTGAGTATTCTTTGTGATTTTGGCAATGTCCTTTCAGGGTTCCGGGTAACCTCTTCTGGACCTCACTCCTCCAGGACTGGCTTAATATTGTGTTCCAGTTAGTGAAAGATCAAGCTGCTCCATGCCTACCTGGTTCTTTTATTCCTTCCAGTCCCTTTGCCGTGTGATGCTTATGGTCAGCCGCAAGCCCATCATAGCCAATCAGAGTCCCCTGCCAAGTAGTCTGTTTCTTCGTTACCACCCACCTGAAGTCCAGACTTGAAAAACTGGGTTATTTGGCCACAGTCTTGAGCATAACCATTGTTCTGTTAGGGCAGAGTTTACTCAGTTGTTGATGGTCCTTAATGTTCATCTCATTCAGAGGCAGACACCCAGGTGCCACACCCCTTCTTTTTAACACAAGAAGTGTGTTGCAAGACAGTTGAGGACACAAACATACATTGAGTTCATAAAATCAAACTGGAATTCATAAATTGTACATAGATGGTTACAGTGTTAATTCAGTATACGCTCCAGTTCCACAGCTAAGTATCCAGTCCTCTTGAGTCCTCCTAATTGACACTTAGGAGATGACTCTGTGCAATCTTTATAACTATTACCCTGATGAGACAGACTATGTTATGTGTATAATTCAAGTGGGGTTAAATAAAGCTGGTTGGGACATTTTTTGGATCCTGTGAACAATTTTCATAAAAATGAAAATGTTTTCATAATTTTTTTCCAAAAGTTTTCAGGTTTTATAAATAAATCAAAACCTGAACTTTTTTTGGATTTCAACAAATGGAATATTTCAGTCAAAATTACTGTAAAAACAGGAAAAGGTTTCGGTTGTTGGTTGAAATTTTTTGGCTTTCTGTTGCTGAAAAAACAAAAACAAACACATTTTTTTTATGAAAGTCCAAAAAATTTGTTGAAAATGTACATATTCCACGGACATTTCCATTTTTATGAAAAAGACATTTTTTGGTGAGAAAAATGTAGCTGAAACAAATTGAACAGCTCTAGCGTTAAGCTTAAATTTACAGTTTCTTTCCCTCTCATATAGGGAGGAAGTGAGGATTCTCAACCGTTACTTCAGTGAAGGAAGTTGTTTCCCCCTCATTTTGAGGCCAGGTTCTGTCACCCTTGGTCCCAATGATAGTACCTTATACACATGAGCAGGCTTCTACTGAGTTATTTAAACTATAAGCTCTGTTGGGTACGGACCATCTTTTATAATGTTGTTTATAAAATGACTAGCACAAAGAAGTTTGCAGTGTGGTTGTAGCCTAGTTGGTCCCAGGATATGAGAGAGACAAGGTAGTGAGGTAATACCTTTTTACTGGATCAACTTCTTTGGTGTTTAGTTTGGCCACTCTAGTTACCATCTCCAGACCTAAGGGATTGTTCTGTGAAGCTTGAAAGCTTGTGCCTTCCACCAACAGAAGTTGGTCCAATAAAAGATATTACCTCACCTATCTTGTCTCTAGCATAACAGGGCATGGTCTTGGCTTGGGTGTCTACACACTATTATAATAAAAATAATAAATACTAATAATAAACTTGTTGAGAGTAAAGGTAGCTGAATTGGGTCATTTAAATGTATTGAAGATCTTTCACATCAAGTTATTTATAACTTCCTATTGTTCACATTTATTAAACTAGCTCATGTTATAATCTCAATTGTATTTTATTTTTCCATGTAGTCCCCAGCCTTAGACTTAGGTCTACAAGTACTTATGCATATGCTTAATTTTACTCATGTGAATAATTCTATTGAAGTTAGTGGGGCAATCAAATGGGTAAAATTAAGTAAATATGTGTTTGCAGGACAGAGGTCTTAGATGTCACATTTTGGGGAACTAACAGTTTTTAAATTATTCACTTTACCCATATTAAAATGTATACAGTTCAACAGGCACACATCATATCTGCAACCTTATAACAGTTAAAATTACAGTCTCATCAGTATTATAGATATAAAGACAAACCTCTACATCCCCACATAAAACCTTACACCTATGATTGTCCAAATGGCAAATAAAATTCCAAAATAATATACAAGTTCCCCTAAGTTCTCAGGCAACCTTCATCCCAGTGCCTGGGATAAAAGATGGGTCTTACAACATCTCCAGAAAGTTAATAAATACATTATTTAATTTTCTTTTAAAAGTGTTATTAATAACAAATATTTTCCTCAACTTTCTGCCTTTTCCTAGGGAAGCAATATGGCACATATCAGGGATTTTATTGTTCTCCTAAGAGATGAAGCACTCTGCTATGCTTTATGAATCTCTGACCCACTATTTTTCCATCATGGCTGGCCATATATAGGCACATCCCACTTTGATCTGAACTGAAGCTGGTAGGAATCTTCCTCTCCATTTTTTTACTCCTCTCTGGACCAGATTTGGATATCATTTCATCCCAGCCGTCCTTCTTAGTGAAGTGCATAATGAATGTGAAATCTGAGGTCTGTGGTTGTTGGCATTTGAGCCGAATGTCAAACTGTTTTTGCTGTTTTACTTTTGAAGTAGACAAACTATATTGAATGCCCTTGACATACTACTTTTGGCAGGCTGTGACTTTTTTCATGGATGTGCCAAACAGTGTGGCTTCAGGCACACAGCTAAATCAAATGTTATTAACATTCGCCATCCCACATTCTGACCCATAACGTGGGGAATACAAATGTTGGCTACTAAATTGGAAAGAAAGTACCAAAATAATAGTTCTGATTATCATTTCATAGTCAGGACCTGATTTATGCCTGAAGTAAGGAGAGGTTTGGAATCCATACTGCATGAGGTTGACCACCTGAGATATCATGCCTCAGACGTACACAGTGCTTACCAGCTGTCCTGAGAGTAGGGAGGGCATGTAACATGCAATACCCCTTTTTGGGTTGCAGCATACTCCTCCTGTGAGGCTAGCCAAAGCTCTCTGACTGGTACACTGAGAAGACGAGCCATGACTCTGCCTATTCTTTACCATGTCCCCTTGCCGAGTTGCTCCCAAGGAGAAGCATCTAGATGCTGGGGCTGTAAATGCTTTGGGCCCTGCCATGGGCTGCACAAGGGGATGGGGTCCTTACTTCACTCTATGCCTTGGTTATAATACTCACTAAATTATATTTTAATTTTATTTAAATCAACAAGATCCAGTCTCAGGTCCTGATCTTGCAAACACGCTTGTGAATATCTTCATACAAATGAATAGTGCCAATGTATTCAATAGAGTATAAAGTGACCCATGTGCATAAGTGTTTCCAGACAGAGCCTTACATAATTGCATCCGAAGAAGTGGGTATTCACCCACGAAAGCTCATGCTTCTATACGTCTGTTAGTCTAAGGTGCCACAGGACTCTTTGCTGCTTTTACATAATTGTAGTACACAGGGTGCATATTTAACTGTATAGAATATGCAAATTACATACTAGAAAGAAAGATGCCAGGAAATAATGTACATACAACCTAAGGATCTAGAATAGCTGGACAAGAAAATAGATATAGCTCTCCATTAATAAGAATCTTCACATTTGAATAACAATGTTTAGTTACAACTAAATTAATATTAAATACTTCTGTACTGAGTAATATAATTACAAAGATATTTTGTCAATAATAGTTATTTACACACCTGTATGATTTATATTACAGCACTTTGTTTTCTTCTGACTTTTTTTTTGTTTAGTGTGTTAAAAATATATTCTTGGTATTTGCCAACTTGCATTTTATCCTACAGCCAACCTAATTTCCTAATCCAGTCCTGAAGGGGAGATCTTGGACTCAACATGATGCTTCAGTTGAAGTCTGAAGATATCAGATGTAGCACAATCAGTATATATAAAATGAGCAGTGTAAATCCATACTTACCTTTTCGATTATTTAGGTTTAAAGTCTCATTATTTATCTAGGGTCAAATTCAGGCTTTGGGTTGTGTGTATGCACATGTCTGAAAGCCAGAGGTTTTGGGAGATGGACTGCGAGACATAGCTTTTGCACATTCCCTTCAAATTTGTCAAATCTAAGCTTTACACATCCTCTGTGACCAAAGCTATAGAGAGGGCACTCTGGGAGCTGGTCCACACTAACCCCCCAGTTCGAACTAAGATACGCAACTTCAGCTACGTGAATAACGTAGCTGAAGTCGAAGTACCTTAGTTCGAACTACAAGGTACTTACCGCGGGTCCTCACGCGGCAGGCAGGCTCCCTCGTCGACTCCACGTACTCCTCTCGCGGAGCAGGAGTACCGGCGTCGATGGCGAGCACTTCTGGGATCGATTTATCGCATCTAGACAAGACGTGATAAATCGATCCCAGAAGATCGATTGCTTACCGCCGAACCCGGAGGTAAGTATAGATGTACCCTGGGGCTGGGTCTAGGATCAGAGGGCATAAGCTGTGTATTTTAGCATAGCCTCCTTTAATGTATTTTAGCATATACCCTCCCTTGCTGGGATTGTTCATATGACTGGCATAAGTAATCTCCAGGGGCATTTACGGGCTCACCCTTTGAACTACCTGAATATGAGAAGTGCCTGCTTTGCCCATTCCTCTCAGTTAAGGATCTGGCCACAATGACCCACTCCTTGGTCACCAGCAGCCTGGGGACTACTGTAATTCATTGTGGCTGGGGGGCAGTTGGAAGCAATACAGAATGCAGTGGCCCATCTCCTCAGGGCCATGAGCACAATACCCAAGTTCTCTGATCCCTGCACTGGTCCTGGTGGACTCTATAGAAAACCCTAAGAGACAGAGTATCAGTGCACACCTATTGCCATACACAAATGTCATTGAGAGTCAGAATCATTTTCACCTGCAATACAATGGCAAAAAAATAACAGGATTTTCTTGTTTTATTTCAGAAATGAGAAATGCACCTCATATGCTCTCCCCATACCTTACCCCACCTCTCCCATGAGGAGCAAATCTCCTCTCCCTGCTAGAATGCTGAGCAGGAGATTGAGAGTTGCCTGTGCAAGGTAAAATAAGAGCCATAGAGCCTGATTCACCACTCCATTTTTATGCTGCTGTAACTCCATGGATTCCAGTGGCATTAAACTAGTGTAAAACTGGAACACCACAGTGGTAAATCAGATCCAGAGGTTTTTGGTCTTAACTAGAAGAGGGAGGCAGCAGTTCTTCGGGTAAGATTTGCTAACTTCATAATGAAAATAGAGAACATTTCCATTTTTGCAACTTTACAAGTTTTTTTGAAAGATTTCCATATTCCATATTTTTCTATTGATAATTTTACCCTCTGGTTCTGCAAAGAGAGGCATGCCTTATGGTTAACATTATTTACTAATCGTTTTCTAGCCATTCACCTCTAGCTGGCATTGGAGATATGAGAAGACTGAAGGATCCAAGCCCCATATCTAGCAAGAGTTAATTCATTGACCAGTTCTCTATGTTGAAGACCAAACTTCTGACATTCTTCTATGTCATTTCCTATAAAACTTCACAATGAGTCAAACATCTGGTAGTACCGATATGATCAGTACCTAGTCAGGTACAAAATCATGGTCAAAATTATGTATATTTTGACAATTATGTGGTCTGCATATGATTTTCAGTTACCACAAACAATTCTTGATAACTGCATTTTGTGCAATCACCTCTGTTTGTTAATTGACATTCTGTTTTATCTTTCCCAACAGCTGTTTGCCTTTACTTCTAGAAGATAATCTGGTATCAAAGGCTCAATGTGTTATTGAATATTTGTTTTTCTTGAAATCTCAGGACTGAGTGTTTTGGATGTGAGAATTTTTCAGCAGGTAATTTATTGTTCAGAATCTCTTTCCATATATTTTATAGACCTAATTAATCACACTCTAAAGATATGTATGAGTAGGATTTCTTCTTTTATTTAAGATTATTGTTACAGATGTAGAGAACACAGAAAGCCAATTACTTCTATTACTACAGTGGAGTCACTTTTAAGGTGTAAATGCACTTCAAGGTTGAGCTACAATCAACCAGGTGGTGCACATCTTGGTACTTATATGGTTCCCATCACCATAGATTGCCTATTCTGTTTATGTTAATAACATTTGTTCATTAATTTTTAATAAGATATTATGCAATATTATATGAGTTTACAATTAAAAATGAACAGAAGGAGAGAACATACTATGTATAGGCAGAACGGCTCAGTTTAGGATTATGAGGGGCAATCAAAACTCTTGGAATTTCCTGACCTTTAAAAGGTCAATGTGTCATCTTTCATGTTCCTTTACTTTTCTCTCCACCTGCTTTCTTAAAACATGTATGTAGGACATAAATCCACACCATGTAGAGGTCAAGCATAGGAGTTTATTACACATAGCGCTGGCGGAGTGTCACCTGGCTTATTAGGCTCAGAGACACTGTCAATCAATTGATTACAAAAGAATATATAGATTTTCCATGGGTGGGGGAAAGTGGCGGGGTAGGCAGTTCCACACCCCGGGATAGGTTTTGAAGCAAGACAAGATAGCACATTAGCCAATGGTTAAAAGATTACATAATATCTCCATCCATGATCTCAAGTTAGTAAGTTAACATTTAATTAATACTTTGATAAAAGGTTATTAATATAAAATATATATATATGTTGAATTCTGATTTGGGGTCCATAGGAATGGAGCAACTCCTTTGGTTGTCCAACAGGTACATTCCTAGGGGTTAAAGCAAAGAAACAGTGAATTAAATTTAATTAATGGAGATATCCTATCTCATAGAACTGAAAGGGACCTTGCAAGGTCATTGAGTCCAGCCCCCTGCCTTCACTAGCAGGACCAAGTACTGATTTTGCCCCAAATCCCTAAGTGGTCCCCTTAAGGGTTGAACTCACAACCCTGGCTTTAACAGGCCAATGCTCAAACCACTGAGCTATCCTGCCCCCAGATATGGTAATACAGATTGTCTCCTTTATGTCTTAAGGCAGGGCATTGGTCCCTTGGAAGGGAGGTGGAAGGATACCATATCTTATACTGACATGTGCCAGTTTTCATAAACTCAAGGTTGGATCTGTGGGAAGACTGTTTTCCCTTCAAGAGAAACACAATAGGAACAGGGATCCTTTGTTCAATTTGAAACATTGGATGAAACATAATTATTCAGTTATTGCTTCAACATCTGGCATTTCTATTTGACCAGGCATATCTTAGCAAAGGTAATGTTATCTTGTTATTCTGTTTTTCTCTTAGCTAATCACTATTTGCTAGGCCTCTGGTCTCGCGATCATACTCTGGACTTCAGGTCTGGAAAAGAGCTGGCACAATCTATATACCATGTTGTTATATAAAATGCACATGGATTTTAACCCTTCAATGTACTTTTTAAAAAAAACAAACAAAATAAAACAACAATGTAAAAAAAATTTAGGTGTGGAGAGAGAATTCAAATCAGCTCCTGCTGATTTACATGTTTCTCTAGAGAAACTGGAGGAGATTGAAAGCTCCACAAGCCTATTAGCTTTCTGTATAAAGCAATTTCCATTAGGTAAGGACAGATCTGTTAAGAAAGACCAAGTTAAGGATGAGGACTAGGATTGCCAAAGGGAACGAAATGGAGTTACATACCCAACTCACACTGACTTTCCTTGGTTTAGCCTTCCTTAATAAATCTATTCTTTGATAAAGAACTTTTAAACTCCACCACCTTCACTGAAGGAACTTCAACTAGAGGTAACTGGTTGATGGAGTTTACAAACTCTGCTGACTTCTCCAGTAGACTAGGTCCTTAATTTATCTGTCATTGTCCAAATTGTCCTTAACCTCAATTATGCCTGAAAAGTTAAGAACACCTGAAACTAGAAAGATCATTTTTCTATATAAAAGGCTAATCCTAAATCAATCCATAACACTTCACTCAGTCACAAATTTTTTAGCTTTTAGGAAGACTGTAACCTGGAGAATAAGCACATTTTCAGCTATCTAGAAAAATTACAAAGTGTCCTCACAAACCTATAGCTCTACTTTTAATTAACTGTATTTGGTCTGGGTGTGTTCAGTGCTAAAAAACTTTTTCCATTCTTTTACCTAGGGTGTCTGCTAAATATATTCATTCGGCTTTAATGATTGAGATTGGCTCAGAATTCTCTTTTATGTATTTGAAAAAGCAGAAGACAGCCAAAGGTTGAGACTCCTGGTAAAACAATCAAGGGGTAGGGGGAGGGAGATATTGAACACAAAATGTTGCCAAATAATTTTGAATGGATAATTTTGTTATGTTTGCTACTATTTTGTGAAGTAGTAAAATTTGGGAGCGATTCTCTATTTAACTGTCATTTTTGCTTTTAAAAAGCCCCTACCTCCCTAATAAGGACTTAGTTGTAGGAAAGCCAGAGGACTGAGTCCCCTCCCTTCATTCTTATTACTGTAGTAAAATTGGGTCTTAGATGATCACTGTTCTGCAGGGTAAGGAAAGGCAGCATAGAGGTGAGTCATACCGCTAAGGGGGACAACCCAGCTGGCCACACACTTTTTTTTTATTATAATACATTTTTAATGTAAAAATCTCAAAGAGAGAGAGAGACGTGACAGGCAGCATCCAAGATTAGGTGGGTCTCTAACAACAATAGAATGATGATGCCTGCACGCCTTACTACAGCCAGAGTTAAAGGAGGAGAAATGTGTTTTCTTGTATCACTTGTGAAACTGCAGTTTACAAAAACAAAACTGACAACATCACAATGAAGCAAATCATGTTACCTAGTTACATTTCCATTTAGACGAGAGTCCCCGGTATGAATATTACTATCTAGTGAGCGGTTATAGAGGAGCACAACACAGAAATCACTGAAGATGCTGCTGTTGTTGTAGAGGGGACTAAAGTAAAGGTTACTGTTTACTAGCACAGACCGAATGCATTCTGTGCTATGCTTCCATTTCAGCTTCTCTCACATGTAGTATTACCCCAAACAATGACACTGATATTTGTCTCTCTAAGGACCCTATTGGTTAATGTAATGGCAGTGTATAGCCTAATATGCAAGTGGATGTTGTTGCGGGGGGAAGGAATAGCTCAGTGGTTTGAGTAATTGGCCTGCTAAACGCAGGGTTGCGAGTTCAATCCTTAAAGGAGCTACTTAGGAATCTGGGGCAAATTCAGTACTTGGTCCTGCTAGTGAAGGCAGGGGGCTGCACTTGATGACCTTTCAAGGTCCCTTCCTGTTCTAGGAGATAGGCTATCTCCATTAATATGACACTAAACTGGGAGGAGTGGTAGATATGCTGGAGGGTGGGGATAGGATACAGAGGGACCTAGACAAATTAGAGGATTGGGCCAAAAGAAACCTGATGAGGTTCAACAAGGACAAGTGCAGAGTCCTGCACTTAAGATGGAAGAATCCCATTCACTGTTACAGACTAGAGACTGAATGGCTAGGAAGCAGTTCTGCAGAAAAGGACCTAGGGGTTACAGTGGACAAGAAGCTGGATATGAGTCAAGAATGTGCCCTTGTTGCCAAGAAGGCTAATGGCATTTTGGGCTGTATAAGTAGGGGCATTGCCAGCAGATCAAGGGACATGATCATTCCCCTCTATTCGACATTGGTGAGGCCTCATCTGGGGTACTGTGCCCAGTTTTGGGCCCCACACTACAAGAAGGATGTGGAAAAATTGGAAAGAGTCCAACAGAGGGCAACAAAAATGATTAGGGGGCTGGAGCACATGACTTATGAAGAGAGGCTGAGGGAACTGGGATTGTTTAGTCTTCAGAAGAGAAGAATGAGGGGGATTTGATTGCTGCTTTCAACTACCTGAAAGGGGGTTCCAAAGAGGATGGATCTAATGACAGAACAAGGAGTAATGGTCTCAAGTTGCAGTTGGGGAGGTTTAGGCTGGATGTTAGGAAAAACTTTTTCACTAGGAGGCTGGTGAAGCACTGGAATGGGTTACCTAGGGAGGTGGTGGAATCTCCTTCCTTAGAGGTTTTTAAGGTCAGGCTTGACAAATCCCTGGCTGGGATGATTTAGTTGGAAATTGGTCCTGCTTTGAGCAGGGGATTGGACTAGATGACCTCCTGAGGTCCCTTCCAACCCTGATATTCTATGATTCTAAAACATATGTGTGCTTTAGTAAATAAAACCAAACTCACTATGCAAACAATTTCAAAACTGTCTTTATAAGTTAATAATAAAAAACCCATAGTAATCACTTTTTCCTATAAACTAAACTATATTGTTGGGCTCTCGGTATTCTCAGTGTGACTTCCTCAACATTTAATAGTGGCAACATTGGCCATGCTGCTGCTGCTCTGGTTTTTCTCCAATGCCACATATTTTAAAAAGGTAGAAGGATTACTAATAGCAAGGTTGTTGGGATATGATTTAATTTCCAGCACTGAAATTCATGTTGACTTAAGCCACCCCTGACACAGAAATAAATCACATATCTGAAGCAGCTTATTGTACATAGCATGTATGTGTGTGTGTGTGATTATATAGTCCTGAGCACACAGGTGAAGAGTGAATCTCAAAAGAATCAGAGGTTTTATTCAGTTTGGATAGACTTATACTTATCTAAACCATCTCTGAACTATCCAAGCCTTTTTCTTATGCAAGTTTAGGCTGGAAAGTATAAAAGTATGGTCTTTCTTGGGGTAATTTCCATCTTCATCTCTTGTCAACACAGAATAAAGCTACAGAGCTCTGTGATCCATGAGAGTTTTAAAAAATTAACAGAATTTTCCCACCTAGAGAAGGACTTCAAGATATAGTACAGAAATACATATTCAGTGGATACACACAACACCTAAATAATAGGTATTTCAAAATGCAGAAATGTATCATATTTTCAGATACAGGTGCATTGGGTTTTATAATGATTTGAGACTCAAGTATTCCAGGTTCTACTTATTTGTTTTTAAGGGAAGACTACTGTATATGAACCATAGTTGGAATCTTAAACTAAATAAAACCGCAGTTAAATCAAATATTTTCTGACTCATACTGAATCATCTGATTTAGGTCCTGCAGGGTGCAGTGTTACCTTGCCTGGTGAGCTGAATAATTATTTATAGACTCAGTGAACATTAAGATCACCCCTTATCTAACTTTACACAGGCTGTCGAGTTAGCAGCTCTGGTAGAGATTATTCTGCTGGGTAATGTGGTCCCACATTGTATGCCAGGGTCCAGCTGCCTTTTTTTCATTCTGTAAAGATGGTTTGAAAATGCTGGCACAATGGGTTTACACCACATTAATTTTATAATCCCTAATCTACTGTGTCTACAGGGGACTATAATTCTATGTAACAGGCATAAAACAAAGAGATAAATGTTAAAGTTCTTAATGAAAATGAAGTCATCAAGGATCCACTGAGAAGTTCTATGCTTTTCAGAATAGTGATTCTTGATATTTAGATAGATTATAATGAAACAAGTATTTTTCTCTGAGATGCATGATACAAATAATATTTGTAGCATGGTGCCAAGCAACTAAATTGAACCCACATTGATTCCACATTATACACATAGTATAATTTAGTGATACTGTATTTCAGATCTTTCTGAAGGAGTATTTTATACCCAAACTATGCTGTGAGGCATAAGGCTGAATTTATGCCACTTAGCTTCAAACAGTCCCATTGAAATACACAGTCTGGAGTTTCTTATTGCCACTTTGAATCTGAAATTATCGAAGAATAAGAAAATTATCTCAGGTATGACATAACTGATGACCCATAAAATACCCATTTCATGATCCCAGAATAGTGGATGTCTCTCTAATGTTGGAATCATGCACTACTATAATGAATAATCTCAATTAGATTTGAACTATGGTTCTAGTGAAACTAGCATGCTACATTACATGACTAAAGTTTTGAAACTCAAAACATGGCATTAGCATGTAAATAATATTATTCATTATAGATTTATTAGGAGGTATTGGATCCCAGTTACCCCTCTCCGCTTCCCCGCTCATCAATCTGTGAACTTCTTTTATGATATCAGGCAGCAAAACACTCAATTTGCCTATCATGTCTAATGGCCTGATGTCAGTTTTGAAAACATATATAAAAATAATATAAAACAACTGCCCAAATTGAGCTTGGGCACTCCTGAATTTTGAGGTGTTCAAATCTGGAAGGCAGATGCTAGACTCCCTTTCTGAATATTAGCTAAATCTGGAAAGGAAAAGTCAATTTCTGCTTCCATGGCTCAGAAGTAGAAATCCTCCTACGTGCCTGGTACTGTTTCTAAAGCTACCCAGGTCCAGAGCCTCCCCTCCCTTACTTTTCATTTTAAATTCTAGTGGGATCCACGTACCTCCCTTGCTAGGCTTCAGATAGAGAGGGGCACTGTCCATTTAGTCCACCCAATTCTTTCTTTGGGGGCTGCAAGGTGAGGTCACACCAGTATCCCTAATCCAGGCTGGGGATGTCTTCTGAGGGGGATATCTGGGCCAAAGCCTTCTACTTCTTGGGCATACTTGTTCCCCGTTCACAGTGCCACCCAGCTCTAGCTGTGAGCTCTCCATTCACAGCAAGCTGCAGCATGAGGTTTCAGCTACCATACTCCCTCCCCCTCCCTTTCCTGTTGATAGCGACCAAGGGAATGCTGGGAAATGTAGTTCTTTCCCTGCTCCAGGGCTGGCTCTATAGGCAGGGAGCTAACCAAGGAACTACAGCTCCCAGGGCCCCCTGTTGGTTCTCAGGTCCCAGGCTGGCTCCCTGACGGCTGCCGCCCCTGCAAATGGGTTGCCCCAAGCACCTGCTTGCTTTGCTAGAGCCGCCCCTGCTAGCTAGGTCACTGAACTTGGACTCAGGAGACCTAGGTGCTGTCCAGCTGGTTGAATTTAAGCAAGTCACTTCAACTTTCTGTGCCTCTGTTTTTCCATCTGTAAAATGTAAGTACTGTTACTTGCCTCCTTTGTAATGTGTTTTTGATCCACAAGTTAAAAATGCTATCTGAGAACATGTATTGTTGAATATTTAAAGTCTAGTCCCCATACAGGCTGTTTGTCTAGAATTTTTTTAGATGTTTTACTGGATACTATGGTCCTATGGGGTAGGTGAGGACCCAGCTGCTACTAATCACTATATTATATCATGAAACTTTGTTTAACATGAAGAATTCTGCTTCCCAACTTCAATCAGAGTCATGAACTCTGCCTGTCTTTAAAACCAGCTCACTGATATTACACATCCTTAAATCATAAATCAAATAGATGTATATTTTGCAAAATATAAATCTGGCTCTTTACATAGATTCTGTGACTTGGTCTCAGTTTGTTGAGCATAACACACACCTCCAAACTTCTGAAAATAGCTAGTTAAGCATAAATGGCGAACAAGCAAGAAAAATCAAACACTTCCCCAAAATAAACAGCTCTGGGGATATCTGAGTACTGAAAGAAAAAATCAACTGCAATATATCTTAATAACTAGGGCTCTGATCTTGCTTGCATTGGAGTCAATGAGTGTTTTGTCATTAACTTCAATGGGAGCAGGAGAGGATAATTTTGCCATTTAAAAGTGGCGAAAAATGTTTCAAAGTAGCACTAATCTAACAGGACATCAACTTTTGTGCGCTCCAAAACACACAAAGTAAAAGGGAATAAAAGATCAGGAAATTCCTCAAAAGTAATCTATTGTTGGTTCACGGATTCAAATACTTCCCTTTCTATTATTTGTACTTGTTTAAAAATGGAAAATAAATTAAAATCATAAAAATAAAGTATATATACAAAATGTCTTCTTATGACCCTTCTGAGCCCATTGGACAGCCTCAGCCAACCAGAACGAATCCCATGTCACTTAAATCACCACATGACCAAATCCAACCAATATAGCTCAAAAGTGTACACGAAGAAAACTAATTAAAGATATTTATATACTCTGACCTCCTGACTAGTGGTCAGCCCCACAGCCACCGGAGCAGCTGGATGACGGTCAGCCCCAGGGCCACCGGAGAAGCTGGCTGCCAGGCTGCTGGAGCAGTGACTGGTGGCCAGCCCTGGGCTTGCCATAGCAGTGGTCCCCGAGCCTGCCAGAGCAGTGGCTGACATTGGTTCATCCCCCCTAGGGCTAGAGCAGTGGCGGGCAGTCCCTGCCGCAGGAGCAGCAGTGGAGCTGGAACAGCTGTAAGACTCCAGAAGCACTCTATTTCTCCCTCCTCCCCAGGGTATTTTTAGTAAAAGTCAGGGACAGGTTGCGGGCTTCCATGAATTTTTGTTTATTGTCCACAACCTATGGACAATGACTTTTGCTAAAAGCAACTGTGACAGAATATTAGCCTTAGCCATAGGACTCCCTGAATTAATCCCTACTTCGGGTACAACTGCTGTGGTTGAACTAGAACACAACTTTTAGAAAAACATCCAATACTGATGTAAAAATTTCCAGAGCTGGAGAATCCACCACAACTCTTGTAAGTTGTTTCAATGGTTAATTACCTTCACTGTTAAAAATGTGCAGCTGCTAGTTTGGAGAGCCCTTTACTGTCTCATTTCTGTTCCCTATGTAGATATGTATAGACTAATCAAGTCACCACTTCTTCTTCTCTTTGTAAGCTAAAAAGATTTAGCTCCTTGAGTTTCTCAATATAAAGCATGTTTTCCAGACTTTTACTCTTTCTCGTGGCTCTTCTCTGAACCCTCTCCAACTTATCAACATCCTTCTTGAATTGTAGACACCCAGAGCTACACACTGTATTCCAGCAGTGGTTCCACCAGTACCAAATACAGCGGTAATACAACCTCCCTTCGGACATCCAAGGATTACATCTTTTGTCCATGGTATTGGTCTAGGAGTTCATGTTGAGACAATTTTTATACTGCAGCCCGAGCCCCGCGAGCCTAAGTTAGCTGACCTGGGCCAGCCACTTTTTATCACAGTGTAGACGTATCCTTAGTGGTTGGAGCGATGGATGAGGAAGATATCCTTTGGGCTTGTCTACCCATGGAGTTATACCGGAATAACTTTGTGTGTGGATATTCTTGTTCTGGAAGTGAAATAAGCTAAACCAGAAAAAGGTACTCTTATTCAAGAATTAGAGTTTCCATATATGGAGTTATTCTGCTTTAAATTCAACCCTACCTTATTCCAAAATGCCTTTCCTGTGTAGACAGGTCCTTGACTGCTTTTGTATGATGTGAAAGAGGTCACTAATAATAATAATTAAAAAAAAAAGGAGTGGTGAGGGTGGGTCTAGATGTGAGTTTTACCTGTTTAAACAGAAAAGGAGAACAAAACGCAAAAAAATGAAAGATACTAGTGTATAAACTAACATAGCATATTTCATTAGCATATTTCATTAGCATATTTCATTCATATGGCACATTTTCTGCAGTAATCAGTCTCAATGTTGATTCCCCCTTCCACAATAGAATGGCTTCTGCTGGATAACAATCCTGCTCACTGTATTGTATTTTTCAGAATAATGGTCAAATCTTTTCGAAATGGCAGATGAATTTTGAGCTTCAAATTACATGGAAAAAAAACCACATGATTTGAAGGATGTAATATTTTTTTAAATTGGCATTTCGAAGAGCAAGAATAGATACAATTTGTGTTAGTATAGAAACCTTGGCAACCGGGAATAAACTCCAAGTAAATCAGAATGAAAACAAACCAGGGGGATCATGACTAATTTGCTACATATTTGTAAATGGGAAAAAATCAGTGAGAATCAGATATAAATTACAACAAAAGACAATCAAATAAAAGTGATAATGAAAAAGAAAAAAAGTTAAATGAAAGTTATACTACAATTGTTTGAGGGAAAACATGAAAAACAAACAGAACAAAAAAAGATTATTGACAATTGTAAGAAAATGAAAGTTGAACATATGTAGAGGAATAAAGGAAACTAAGAGAAAAGGAATGAGGTAATTGCTGAATGATGGTGGCAAGAGATTGGACAGTTTTCTTGAAATAACTTCTTGTTTTATAAATCTTTCCCATTATACATTCATAGATTTTGAAGCTAGAGGGGACCATTAGATCATCAAATTCAACTTCCTGTACAACACAGGCCATTAAATTTCACCCAGTTACCCCTATATTGAGCCCATTAACTTGTCTGACTAAAGTATATCTTCCAGAAAGGCATCCAGTCTTGATTTGAAGACATCAAGAGATGGAGAATCTACCACTTCCCTTGGTAGTTAGTTGCAATGGTTAATCACCCTCACTGTTAAAAAAAATGGGCCTTATTTTTAATTTGTATTTGTCTGGCTTTAACTTCCAGACATTGATTCCTGTTATGCCTTTTCACCATAGAATATAACTCTTCCTCTTGACATGTACTTCCTCGAAAAGCAGAAGCATTTAATCTGCTATATTCAAGCACTAGGTTAGTAGGATTGCAGAATATGTTGGGTTCTTCTCCTCATTCAACTTCATGCTAATGTAAGCAGGGGGCTCATGAGTCTTTGACAGCTGGCAAGGCATTGCATGCCTATTAAGAGGTCTTGGGATCAGGTTTCTCACTGGGAGAGGCAGCGGGAGGAGGTGGTTGGTGGGGTTTAGATTGTTGTAATAAAGCATAAATCCATTGTCTGTATTCAGTCCATGATTTTTAGAGTCTAACAAAGTTATGAATTTAAGCTCCCAGGATCATCTTTTGTTGTGCAGATTTCCTTTGAGGCTGAGGACTGAGAGGTCAGATATAGGCTTTGGCTACACTGGCGCTGTACAGCGCTGCAACTTGCTGCACTCAGGGGTGTGAAAAAACACCCCGCTGAGCGCAGCAAGTACAGCGCTGTGAAGTCCCGAGTGTAGCCAAGCCCATAGTGTGATCGCTTTGTGAAAAGCATTCACACACAGGTGATATGGCAGGTTTTGTCTTTGATCATTTCCTGTGGAAGTTCATCCAAGATTGTCTCATTTCACCCACATAGTTGTTAATGGGGCCTGAATGAAATATAGCACATATTGTGATAGGCGTGTGTAGGACCCCTGAATCTTGAAAAGTGTGTTGTGGGGGGTGATAAAAGACAAAAAAAACCCATACCACCTGTGCGTGAAAGCTTTTCACAAAACAATCACTCTATATCTGACCTCTCAGTCCTCAGCCTCAAAGGAAACCTGCACAACACCTTCAAAAGATGAGCCTGGGAGCTTAAATTCGTAAATAAAAATCACGGACTGAATAGAGACACTAGATTTATGGCTTAGTACAACAATTTAGAACCCATTAGCCACTTCCTTCTCCACCAGTCCCCTCCTCCCATCTAGCTCCCTATGACTCAATCATGAGTCAGAAGTGTTAATGGGCCATTTCACTTTGAATGCTCCCTTGAAATATGTGTTAACTACTTATGCTGAACAATCTGTTCCACCTAGTATTTAACTGTGACACTCTGAATGCTTTTCCCAGTCCTGAAGAAAAGATCTGTGGCTATAGCTACACTGGCGCTTTACAGCGCTGCAACTTTCTCTCTCAGGGGTATGAAAAAACACCCCCGAGTGCAGCAAGTTACAGCGCTGTAAAGTGCCAGTGTAAACAGTGCTGCAGCGCTGTAAGCTAATCCCCTCATGGAGGTGGAGTACCCATGGCGCTGGGAGAGCTCTCTCCCACAGAGTGACCACACTTGCACTTCAAAGCGCTGCCGCGGGAGCGCTCCTGCAGCAGCGCTTTGAAGTTTCGAGTGTAGCCACGGCCTGTGAATCTCTAAAGCTTGTCTCTCTCACCAACAGAAGATTGGCCCAATGAAGATATTACCTCACCCACCGGGTCTCTCTGCTACCATTCAAGAAAGAAATTTTTGAGTCATTGAGGATAGTTCTCTGAAAAGCAGGTAAATGTGCAGCAGCAGTCAAAAAAGTTAACAGAATGTTAGGAACCACTAGGAAAAGGATAGATAATAAGACAGAAAATGTCATAATGCCACTATATAAATCCATGGTATGCTCACACCTGGAATACTGCATGCAGTTCTGGTCACCCCATCTCAAAAAAAAAACAAGGAGTCTGGTGGCACCTTAAAGACTAATCTGTTAGTCTTTAAGGTGCCACCAGACTCCTTGTTGTTTTTGTAGATACAGACTAACACGGCTACCCCCTGATACTTGACACCATCTCAAAAAAGACATTAGAATTGGAAAAAGTACAGAGAAGAGCAACTGAAATGATTGGGAGTATGGAACAACTTCCATATGAGGACAGATTAAAAAGACTGGGACTGTTCTCCTTAGAAAAGAAACAATTAAGGGGGGATATGATAGAGGTCTGTAAAATCATGACTGATGTGGAGAAAGTGAATAGGGAAGTGTTATTTACCCCTTCACATAACACAAGAACCAGGGGTCACCCAAAGAAATGAATAGGCAGCAGTTTTAAAACAAACCTAAGGAAGTACTTCTTCACACCATGCACAGTCAATCTGGGTAATTCATTATCAGGGAATGTTGCGAAGAGCAAAAGTATAACTGGATTCCATAAAGAATTAGATAAGTTCCTGGAGGATAGGTCCATTAATGGCTATTAGCCAAGATGGTCAGAGATGCAAATTTATGCTCTGGGTATCCCTAAACCTCTGACTGACAGAAGCTGGGGTAGGTTGTCAGGGAATGGATCACTCAATAATTGCCCTGTTCTGTTAATCACTTCTAAAGAATCTCCCACTGGCCACTGTCAGAGACAAGATACTGGACTAGATGGACTATTGTCTGACACAGTATGGCCATTCTTATGTTCTTACATTTTTCAAGAAGAGAGCCTGTTTAAAAGTGGAGTGGGGCATGAAAAGAGGGAATTAACTAATTTAAATTTCAAAGTAAAACAATAGAGGTTGCCCTGAAAAATTAAAAGCAGGATGTATCAAAAATCTGAACACTCAGTTCTGAGTTTTGCACGCCCAAAAGTTTAGATGGGCTTTGGAAGATCATCTGGACTCTTGAGTGCTTTCCCAAAATGATGAACTTCCTGATCTACATATATATTTAAGTGGATGCTACACATTAATTGAAGGAAGACGGGAACATCTGGAAAAGCACTTAATCTTATACCTTCATACCTGCCTCTTACTAGTTTTATTCTGCTACATTTTCTTTCCTTTCTTTAAGTTACACTCCCTTTTACTCTTTTACCAACAAATAGTTTACATTTATTTTCACCGCCTCTTAATTTGGCCCAGGGAGGATATATTCCACGCATAAAGTACTGACTGCCCCTACATCATATAGCTAGCATTAATTGCATTCTTATATAAACAAAGTAATTGAAAATGTTGCCTTTTTTTATTCAGAGATGTAGCAGATAATCTAACTTTTATATACACTCAGGGATGGATTTAAGAAGAAACATGACATAAAGTGAACAAAACTCAAGGTCCCAGTACTGGGGGAAAAAGGTATATCAGGAACTTGGAGTAATGTGGATCCCAGCCCTGAAGGGCAGGGATTTGTAGAACAACATGTTTCTAAGGCCATTTGGAATGAACTGATCTACAGATGAACTGATATACTGCATTTGTTTTGGCAACAGTCCACCACTGTATACAATATCAATAAATGCTTACAAGATAAATATTTACTTCCAAAGTGTTTGAGATTTGAACAGCTGCCTGATTTAAGGAATAAGACGACCTATTGGCAGAACAAGGTTGAATGAGATGAACTTTAACCAGCTTTACTAACCTTCATACCGTCTGCTCTTCATTTCTTCACACTTATTTACTTATTGGAGCATATTTTTCAAACCAAGAAAAGTAGTCAAGAAAAACTGAGAGGTATTTCTTTATATCAAAATGATTGTCTCACATAGGCTCCTGAATGAGAGAAAAGTTTTCTGGGATCAATTATTGGAATGCCCATGCCTTCTGAACTCTAAAAGCACAAAAATCCTCAACAATTTTATTTAACAAACAAATATATCTAAGAGCAAAAATTGTCTCGGTTAGGTGCTTTAGTCAAATAAAAAAGCCCATCTATCTTCAGGGCTGAAATATAAAGCAATTTACAAAAAAATAAAAAAGACAATCAAAATGTTTGTTGGAACATAGAAATTAACCTACCAGAACTGACTGAGATCCATCTGTATCAATATTCTGTTTTAGCGCCTAATCCAGGGCCTATTGAAATCAATCGAAAGGTATGCATTGATTCAAATGGATGTTGGATTCTATCCAGAGGTAGACGGATTCCTGCACCTGTATGGATTTTCACTGACGTCAATGGGATTTCACATAAATTGCTGGGTCTATGGTAGTAGATCCCAATGGGAGATTGGAGCCTACATTAGTTGGCATAATGGCCAAAGTAACATGCTACTAGGAAGGTGTAAGCCCTTTACTATGCATCAAGTTGAGAAATATTCTATTTCACAGTGAACAGATTTCTTCCTGATCTCTTACTGGTGATCTGAACAGAGGATAAACAAAATGGGACTATGTATGTGAGTACTGATAAAGAAACTCATGTGCCTAAACATTTGCTGTAATGGAGCCTATAACTGCAGGGGCCATTTTGTCTCTAACACATCCATCACCAGGTTATCCTTAATGTCTGTGTGTACTAATTTCTAGGCAAAATATTTTTCTTTGGGAAATGATGCTTACAGGAAGATTATTGTAAAGTGCATTAAGTGTGCTGCATAGGTTTCTTTTATTTCCTTTTCCCAGGCTAATCTGACCAATCTGGAAACACATGTATATTTAAAAACAGTTACAAATAAAATTTTCTCAAATGGTTATCTATTTAATATAGTAAATGTCAGCACAGTGCTTTGAAGATGAAAAGCACTATATGAACACTGCGTATATAAACTGGGAAAATCTATATTTTATTCAAAAGTAAAACAAATGTATAAACAAAGCCCCTCAGATGTCTAATTTTTTTCAGAGTGCAGGTGATTTTATGAGAGATCGACCATATGATATGTCTTTTATACATATTAAGTCACAAAATTATGGCATTTGCTTCCTATTTTATTAGTTTTACTGGAGATACTTTACCAAGTTATGTATCAGGGAGAGAGAAATCAGAAATTAAATTCTTGGCTTCAGTTTAATATATTATCCACTACATCTTCATTGGGCTTAATATTGAGTTCTGAGTAAGGATCTCACAGATGAGACCTGTTCAAAATCTAGCTTTTAATAAATATTTTCCCTCCAATTTTGTTTCCCCCCCTTTTTTGTGGTTGGGTTATGTAGATTGAAAAACAGTATCTAAAACAAGCCGTATAATCTTAATATTATCAATATCTATATCTGGGGAGCCTTACTACTACACTCTGTAATGCTTTAAGAACAAAAAGGTGGTTGTTAATAATTAATAGCAAACTGTGCAAATGTAGCACTCCTATCCCAGGGCTTGGTAAGTAGTAAGGCCATGGTACAATAGGGGTTGTAAGCTCTGTAAGCATTAGTTGTATTTGCATATGTCAGAACAGTCTGTGAATACTAACAGCACAAACACTTCACATCTGCTTCTGTTTACTCCCATGCTAACAGTCAAAAGTACAAAAGTACTGTGTTAATTGCTCTGTTACATACTGACTGTTGACACATTCTCCACAGAGCATTTGGTAAATACACTGCTGCAAATAAACTACTAATGACTTTGCTTATTTCCAACCCGTCTTTGAAGGAAATCCACAACATATACACAGATTTAATGATTCCCCTATTTAGCAATGTGTCTTGTTGGGAGCTGTTGTAGAGGTTTGTATAAAGGCAGTATCAATTAAGTAGCAATTATCTACAAAGTGGGGGGAAAAGTGAAAATTATAAATAAGTAATGTGTTTGAAGTGGTGAGAATCTCTGAAAACAACTTAAGGTGAACTCTGAGGCAAGGGCACCGACTAGTGAACAATCCTTTCCATCTGCTCTTCTGTCTAAAATCATTAGAGCCCAAAGTGAAGTCTGACTAAACAGAAATGATACTTTTGGGTCTCCATTGAGTATTTTTCTCTCTATATGACATGCCCTGGGGAACATTTTAAAAAAGGGGATGGGAGGTGAGAAAAAAATAAGACTCATAAAAACCACCCCTAACAAGCTAATTATATTTAGATTTGTGCTTCAAGTTTCTTTTTACGGTGAAGCTTTAATATAGGAATATTGCTATTGTTACATTGAAAAAAACCAGTGATCCATATAGTGTGGTATCCAATTTTGTACCATGCTCTACTTGCTTCAGAAGAAGAAGGAAAATCCCATAGCACACCTGGCCTTCCCCAAGGCATGAGCATTGATGGTTTTTACAATGTTTATACTAGGTTATATTCTTTTCTTATTCTTAACGCTGTCATCCATTTCTGAATCTTGCTGACCTTTTAGTCTTAGCAATATTCAGCATCAGTGAGTTTCACTCATTAATTGCTGTAAACACTGGGTGAGTAGTGTTTCATTTTATCATTCTAAGTGGTTACCTTTTAATTACATTGAACCTTCCCTTGTACGATGGGTAAGGCTAAAAAGAAGTTAGCCTTCTCTGTCCTAGTTGTTATTACATGCCTGTGTCACATTGGTCTTTCCAGATTTTCTTCAGGACATTCAGGAATGAAAGTGATACAGGGATGGATTTAAGTGGCAGACTGCAATTTAATTAACAATGGGGCAGGGCACTATATGTCCACCCTCTTCCCCCCCCCCACACACACATACCAGGCATTTAATTGGGTCCAATGCAGGGTTACAAGGCTCCCACCATATAACCAATGGCTTGGGGTAGCCCTCTTCAGCCAAACCCATAAGTTTTAGCTCACTTCTGAATCATCTCACCCTCCCCCCTGTGAGGGGAGTATCGGGCACCAAAGGGGACCTCTGTTTGCAAACACTTCTCCTTACAGGCACATGATTCACCAGCAAAATCCTGGGTCTCATTTACCCCTGGAAGCTGGACCACTGTCAATTTGACCCAGTGGGAAAAAATTCCTTCCTGATCCCCAAAACAGGAAATCAGTCAGATGCACAGCATCCAGGAAACACAGCTAAATACACTTCAATTACAGGGAGGCAGGGTGGGGCAGTCATCAAGGCAATATGGCTCCGTCCTGAAAGCCCAGGAAAATTCTAAATTTGAGGTGGTGTGGGGAGGGTGGGACACAGCCAATTGGCTCTTCTATCTCCTCCTCCCTTTGCCGAACAAGTGGGAGGCAAAGAAAACCCTTTCCCTTCCCTCATGTATGTTGCTCCATGCATTGATATAGGAGGAGGGGCCTGCTCTAGGTCTTCCCCTTCCTCACCCCTATCCCCCTCATCTGGGATTTTAGGCATCATTTCTTTCAGTCCAACCAAACATTCCCCCCTCCCCACATCTGATATGAAGTTGTGTGTGTGGGGTGGGGGTGGGGGGTATTTAGAACAAAATAGCCTGATCCTGCAAACATTTATGCATGTAGTAAATGGATACACCTGAATAATCCCACCTATTGGCTACAAGCAGGACGTGTACATTCATGCACAAATTAGCCTAATTTACTGTAGAACTGGATTCTGATTTCACTTACACTCATGTAAACCTAGAGTAACACCAATGAAATCTGCGGAATTGCTCCAAATGAAATCAAAATATGGCCTCTGGTCTCAAATCTCTCCTCATATGGAAGCTTCCTTTTGACCCTAATGATTTTCATTGCTCTTCTCTGGACCATTTCAACAATCTAATGTGTTCTTTAAGAAATGAGGTAACTACAGGTGAATAAAGTATTAAAAATGAAGAGCTACTACAAATGTATACAATGGCATTTTTATATTCTCCAGATTAATCTTTCCTTCTTAATCCACCCTAACATTTTATTTAAATCAGAATTGTATATTGAAAAATACTTTTTCAGTGACTTGTTCAAAATAACTTCTAGATTCCTCCAGGATGCTTTTTCCTGAGAGATTACAACTAATAAATAATTCCTTCCAAATATGTATCTCTGCATTTGTCTCTGTTGGATAACATCTGAAATCACTTGCCTAAACTATTTAGTTTTGTTAGCTTCTTATAGGGTATGTCTGTACTACAAGAAAACTCCTACAGCTGGCCCATCTGGGTCCCAGAGCTCAGTTCTGGCCTGAGCCCAGAAGTCTACACTGCAATTTTATAGCCCCAGGGCCAAGACCAGGGGCCTGAGTCAGCTGACATGGGCCAGCTGCAGGTGTTTAATTGCAGTGTAGACATACCCATAAATGCTCCTAATAATTTTATTTTGTATTGAGTAACCTAGTGAAGGTTATTCTGTGAAGTCAGAAATATTGACTCCCCACTATACTCTTTTTCTTCAATATTATAAATATAGAGAACCTTAGTTCCATCAATAACTTCTTTACATGCTAAGCTTTACTCTTGTCAATAAAAAAGAACAACAAATCAGCTTCTAGTTAAGAAATGGTATTCATCAGGCCAATCTTCCAATTAGAAGAAATGTTTCTTATAACTGGCTGTTAAAATTAATAACTGAATACATTCCAGTTTATTTCTGGTGATGTTTAAAGTGTTGGTTTTGACCTCTAGTGGCTGAAGAGGTTTGGGTCGTGCTATCTTAAGGCATGTTTACAAAAGCACGTACTGTGAGACAAGCTGGGGTGTAAATCTACAGCGCTCCAGAATGCCATGCACTCACTGGCCTGTGAGCCCTGCCGCTGTGCACTAAAAGTAGAAAGCAGAAAGTCAAAGTGCACTAGAGAATGTGCAATGCACACAGCAGGGACCTCACGGACACTTAGTGTGCGGCATGCTGTAGGGCTATAAATTTATACCTCAGCTTGCTGCAGTTAATTTTCATGTAGAGATGCCCTTTGACATTGTTGATTTTCTTTGTGACTTCATAACAGTCGCTATTAGCTGAGGTGTTCAAGCTAGCAGCCCAACTGGGATGAACTCAAATGGGAATTGGGGTACACAGTTAATGCAGGATCAGGAATGAAATGAGTAATATTGACACAAGGATCTCCAACAGTGTGGTCTGTGTATATGGCACTTGACTGGGAATTAGGAGATCTGGGTTCTAGCTCTTCTATTGACTCTGTGTGAATTTGGGTAAATCTCTTTACCTTAGTTTATCAATCTATAAAATGGGGAAAATGTTGTGTACCTTTCTTTGTAAAGTGCTTTGAAGTTCCTAGATGAAAAGCACATACACAGGCTGACTATTAGAATTATTGAAATCTATTTTTGTGTTTACAAGGAAATCTTTTAAAAGATGTTTATTCTGTCAGCTACTATGACACCTAGTTTAAACACACTTTATCAAGAGGAATAAATAAATGTAAGAGCAAAAATAAATGTCACTTACCAGCCTTTAAATGGAATATTTATATAGTCATACTATGGTTATGAACTATTAGTCCTTTGTTAAAAGTGTATTAATTGAGACATAGATCCAATTGTCACTTAATTCACTCCAAATTACATAATCAATAATGCAAAATGAGATGTTTGTGGTATTTAAAAATGTAAGGAATGTTTTAGAATTTAATCACATAGAGCAAAATAACCATAACAATTTAGTTGCCAGCTAATTAAAATTACATATTAAATGATTTTGAATTTTTAATGACTAGTTGATGGCTAATTTACCTTCCTCGAGGTATCTCATTTATTTCATTAAATGGGTGTCAAGTAATCTAACTTTTCTTTAAGTTTCTTTAAGCATCATATAAGGAATGTTACTGAGACACTCCAGGAGAGAGTAGAGGCTTTTTCATTTCTTTTACTATACATTGCGACACTACTGCCTGAAGTGCCTGAATTTCCCGTTAATTGCTAATGTAACTAAGTTAATTACATTAACAACCAGGCTTCTCATTCACCTCACTCTGCTAACAAAATCTCTGCAAGAAATCACAGTGATATTTATTTATCCTAAATAAGAGCTTCAATTAAACTGAACATAATTGCTTATTTGAAACACTTATTTTCAAGTGTTACTAAGTAAGACTTAAATGGATGGATGTGCATACTTCAGGTTTGAATGTTTTTTCAGGCACCTTTAAAAGTGTTAGAAAATCTTTGATATTGAATTGTGTTATTTATTCTACAGTTAGTCTACCAGTTGACCTTAGGTTTGAGGGCTCCTATGCAAACTAACACATGAGGACCTCATCCAGCTCCATATGACTAGTTTCTCCACATATACGCACAGTACGTACAATAGCTGCCTCTCCCAAGGCTGTCTGCAATGCTCTCAGACTGTAGCAAACTCTTTCATACCAGGTGTAGGCTCTATAATTCCTGATGGACACTCCCCGCACACACACATACACACACACACTGGGGAGCCAGGAAGTGGAGCTGCAGATGCCCCAGCTCTTGCCAGGTGCCCTGAAATCCACAGGATGGGGCTCTCCGAGCATATAGATGTTCGAAAGGAAACATGGACTGTGACTTGCAATCCTGACTTTGTGATGCAAAGGACGGATGCATTGGTGGGTGGGGTCTAGGAGTTGAAACTTGCTAAATTTCCCTGTGTATAATAAGTTTTTCCATAGGGAGTGCTAATATAGCTCACTTTTGAAAATGTTAAGTCAGTAGTTTTGCTTAGAATCCCAGGCTTTAAAGAAACTTAAGGATGGAAATTTTGGTACTTGGTGTACTTGGATTTGGTCTTGGACCAGAATCCCCTATGATACTGAAGAATTTGGGAACCAAAACAGAAATTCTTGCTCTTTACTATTCTGTCAGACCTTTGCAACCTCCTTCACTTTCATCTGCCCACAGGCTTCTCTGCCTCAGATTAACCCAGGGTTCTCTCTAGTGCTTCCTCAGCCCTCTTAGACATTAACCCAGCGTTTCTTACTACTGCATACCCTGTTTTTTCTGGCCACCATTAATGCGTCTAGAAATCTTCCTGGTTGTTCATCAGTCCTTTCTGATACTCTTGGTCATACTAGTTGGTTCTCATGCTTTCCAATGCCTTATTTGCACTTCCCTAAACCTCAGCTTGCTCCCTTAAATGCCCTTCCATCCTAACAATTCCCTGACCCCTCAGATATTTTTGCAGCTGCTTCCTGGCTCTCTTCAGTGCTCCATAGTGCTACCGTATCTCTTCTTGCCTTCCCTCTGATGAAGCTCAGCTAAAAATACGATTTGAACATTTGGTTTATGGAGTGGTGATTTTCAGCCAAACCCACTGCATAATTTCAATTGTGCATATGTCCCTACTGTCAAATACCTTCTATTCTGATGCTGCTATGTAGTCAAAAATATGTTTAGGGCTTTCTCGTTTAGGTTTGCAGTGATATTTACCAAGAAATATAGAGGGGGTGGAGTGAAAACTTACTGGCAAATATTGGTTTATTCTTTTACAAATGAAAGAAAAATATGTTCATGCATTTCCTCATTTTCACATGCCTACCTGTCAGTTTCATGCCAATCTTAGCTCATTTCATGCTGCGGATGGGTTGGACTGAGAACCAAGGGAAAAGGAAACATTGCATCGTAAACAGAGTTTATCATCTCTATTATATAGATTAAAAAAAGAACCCAAACCCCTCCTTTCCAAATTTTTGGGTGTAAAGCCAGCTTGTGAAACTTCTATTCTGCTCCAAACCTACTCAAGCTCTGTCCACCATGATAATACCATAGGGCAGGTGGCAGGTTTTTAGATCTGAGGAAGGTTCAGTGAGGTGACTCTGAGGATATGTCTACATTGCACATTCCTTATGGCAGCGTATAGAATACTTGCACTGCAAGCCCTCCTAAGCAAGGGTACAAAGAGCAGCATAGATGGCGAGACACTGCTTAGGCAAGTAACGACATATGAGAACCCTAGGATATGTACTCTACATGGCTTTCAACTCACCCCGTCAGTGCCTTCCCCATCTACCTGCTATTTTTAGCAGTGTTGTGTCCCCATTCCTTCCCTCAGCTTGAATCTTTCCCTGCTGCCTCCCCACTGCCAGAGCCTTTCACTGTCGTGCGTAGCTACACATGCCCTACATGCCGCCAACAGTGCAGACAAGACTTGAGAGGACCCTCCAAACCTAACTCACACATTTTTCATCAGAGGTGGCAGGGAAAACCTCAAAGGGCTAGATTTGTAAAGGGGACTTAGAGTCAGTATTGCAATGCCTAACTGTTATGTGCCCTGCTGCCCAGTGAAATCCACAGTAGGCATGCAGATCAGGTGCCAGATCATGCCAAGACCCCAGTCTCACTGAACACTGACAAATGTATAGCTGGAAACTAGTCTGGCTCACCTGTGTGTTAATATTGTCAAGATAAATATTAGAGTTGTAAGAATGTGTTTGGTATTTAGACCTTATGAATAGCTTGTAGGATGCTGCATATATTGATCTCAGTTATAACCTCTGTAGCCCATGGTATAAAATTATATTGAGGATTTGCATTGTAGAACTCTGTAATTGTGTAACTCACCAAAAAGGAAAGAAGCATTAATCAAAGTAAAGTGCTTGAGCTGCACAAAAGAAGGCCCACTGAAAGCAAATGCTCCATTGTGAAGCATCCAAGGACAGAGACCTTGTTGATTGTATCCCTCACCCCCTCCATGTGCGTGAACTCATCCCATTGACTTGGACTTTAGGGTGAAGGCAATAAAACTCTCTGACAAGGAGAAACTTGGTTCCTATGATGCTTGAACTCTGGGGAAGTGAGGGTTACTAAGCATAAGCAAGGAGTCCCCAGCTGTTTAGCTTAGGGTGACCAGACAGCAAGTGTGAAAAATCGGGACGAGCGTGGGGGGTAATAGGAGCCTATATAAGAAAAAGCCCCAAATATCGGGACTGTCCCTATAAAATCGGGACATCTGGTCACCCTAGTTTAGCTTGGGTTAGCCCTCAAAGACATATAAAGCGTGCATATTACAGTAGCAACTATCATCTTTTGAAACCTGAGTCTGTATCTCATTTGGGTGTGTATGTTCACCTGCTTTAACCCTGTCAATAACTCTCTTATTTCCTTTTCCTAGTCAGTAAACCTTTAGTGAGTTTGTTACAGGATTGGCTACAAGCATTGTCTTTGATCTGAGATCTGAGTACAATAGACCTGGGGTTAGTGACCGGTCCTTTGGGACGGGGAGTAACCTGAATATTGTTGTGATTTTAGGTGTAAAGTGACCATCTACCACAAAGGCAAGCTTGCCTCGGTGGCAAGATAGATTGGAGTATCCAAGGGAACTGTCTGTGATGCCTTGTCAAGTCTGTTATAGAGCTTGAGAAGTTCACACCTGCTGTTTGGTTGGTGAAATTATAGAACATACAACCAGTTTGGGGCTTTGCCCTGCTTCTTGACAGTTTGCCCTGAGTTTGGCACTCACAGTCATGAGCCACTCCAGACAGCATGACACCAGGCTCCCTTTACAATGCATGGGGAGAGTTAGGCATCTAAGAATGAAATCCACAAATGCCAGCAAGCTGAACAGGGGGCCGCCTAAATAAGCAAATTCTGAGCTGGTGAGTAGGTCCTAATCCCTGCTCCCCAAAGGGACTTAAGTGCCTATCTCTGCCTGAAATTCACAGCCATGAACCCTCTCCAGAGTTAGGTGCCTAAACCCTTTCTTCAGAAAAACAACATTGAGTAGAGATTTGGGTCTCCTACTTCCTAGGTGAGTGCCCTAAGAACTGGACTATGGGATATGCTGGGGTGAATTGCTATCGCTCTCTCCTGGTGAAGCTGTATTCAATAACTAAATATTCATTGGACTACAGAGAGAGCAAGAATGACTGTATTGCCTAGTGCTTAAGACACATACCTGAAATGTAGGAGATTCAAATTCCTGTTCCAATGACTTTGTCGCCATGTTCACTCCTTCTATTCCCAACCCATTCTAACTATATCGCCACCCTAGATAGGCTTCCCATCTTCCATGTTTATGTTTAAACCAATAGACTATTCTGCCCTCTCACGCTATCTGTCTATCTATCTAGGACTCCATCACTGAAGTATCTGCACAGCTCCCAACTATTTAAAAACAGGAAACCGTCCTGAAAACAGCTGTGATGGGGACTATGAATGACTTATAAATATTTTTTTTAATATGACTGACAAACTTTCAGCATCAATGACTGACTTACAATTTCTAGGTTAGAATGAACAAAGGGATGGAAGTTGCCTTTTTTTCTAAAATGAAAATTATGATTAGTCTTAATACGTCTAGTGTCCCCAAATCAGGGAGTCACTGTGTTGGTCTTCATGAGCCCCAAAGGTTAGCACTGTTTGGAACCATAAATGCCCCCTCCCCCAGTGGACACTAGTTAGTCTATTTAACTAAACTATACTAGCACCACTAACAGCTGTTCTGGGGTGTTCTAATGCAGCATGTACTCCACAACAGTACTATGAGATTTGCAATGGGGGTTGTTGTTGCCAGAAGTAAATGATAAACAGGTTCCAACATTATGACCTTTGCACTCAATAAATCTGCATTCAGTCTCAAATTACTTTTTCTCCAGTGTAATGGCACTTTAATGGAGTTACTCTCAATTTACACTGGTGTGACTCCAGGATCAGACCTATAGGCTTCAGCCAGAAAGCTGCCCATAAAATCAGTGCATATAATCAGGGGAAATGGGGGAAGAAGAGTCAAATTCTCCTTATCATATAACCTGGAACTCAGGGTAGATTCTCCACAGCACACCCCCCAGGACTCAGCTGTCTCTGAGTCCTAGCACCCACCCTACTGTAACGGGGACAGAGGGTACAGAAGGGTGGGGACCTCAGCCTGTGAGGGCCACAAGGTCTGTCCTTGGCCCATGAAGGCCACAAGGTCTCACCCTATCCCATGAGCCTAGGGCCCATCACCAAAATCCTAGTATCTTATCTCTGGGAACCTTTATTTTATTCCCTTAACCATACTGGACGCCGGCCGCAAGTTGCAACAAATAAACAACTCCACTCCAGTCCCTCAGTCCGGTACTAAGTGTGTTCCTACTTAACCCACTATGGCTTGAAGGTGCTGGGAGGAAGGTAAAAAGCTCCCACGTCTTCCACCAATTGGTCCATCAGAAAAAAAAATCCTTCCTGACCCCCAAATGGGCAATCGGCTAGACCTGCAGCATCTGTCATGTCGGGTTCCCATTCCCAGGTCGGGTGGGTCAGATGGGGCTGCTGGAATGGAGCTGAAAGATGCTTCACTTGGCCCCCAAACCAGGTTGAATCCTGGGGGGTGGAGAATGCTGGCCAATAAGCACCCCTTCCCCCAGCTGGCCAATGGGTGTCAGACAGTCCCAGGGGGAGGAGCTTCTAGTGTCCCGTAGTGACTGTCCCCCTTTCACTGTAGGCCCCATCAAGTTCATCACCCTTTGAGGCAGGTAGATGGCATTTGCAGCAGTAGTAGTTAGGTTACATGCCCTTATATAGTATATTACATGGAATAAATATAGCTAATTACATATAAAGACTCTTGACAGAAGAAAGGTTAAGGTTCTGAACTAGATTAGTTTTTGCCCTCTCATAGCTGACCCACTGCTATAATATCTGAAGCTCAAGAAAACAAACCTAAATAGGGATATGGTTGCCAAATACAAAGTGCCATCTAGTGGTTAGCACAGAGAAAACAGATATGCAGAGTGTAACTTAAAACTGCCTTCACAAATGTTTTATAAAGTATTGCATTTTTCCTTTGATGATATATCCCGCTCGGTTCCTTTCCAATATCAGCAACCTTCAGTTTTCACAGAAATTCCTGTTGTCCTATTGTTGCAGTAAAACATCTCCCAACTTCATTGCACTTGTTGTGGTATCTTGAAAGGTCTTTACTTGTCATCATCATGACAGATGTAGACAAAAGATATTTGCCATGGGATGTTTTTAGCACGCAAGGATTATCCATCCAGTAAGTAAAGGACAGTAGCAGTATTAGAGTTTGGAATCTTTACGAACAGCATCAAATTACACAAGTTTTCTGTTAGTGCTTAAGGTTGTTTGTGAATAATAGTCTATTTCTGATGCATTACTTTTCATGGGAAGTCGAGACCTTAGACTGGCCTTCTTAGGTCTTTCTTATTAAAAATATGAGGTGTGAATTAGCTAGTTTCTAGCCTTTATGAAGGAAAAACTGAGCCAAAGGTTTTAAACTGGCAGGCAAATGCTGTGAAACCATCTTTACATAGCTCTAAACATTCACCCAAATCCTTATCTGTACCTCCCTCCCTTCCTCCTGAAGTCTTGAGCTTGAGTCCTTAACTCTAAAATGCTGACTTTTGTAAGATTAAATTAGATTTTAACTGTTGGCTATGGGAAACATTCTGCAAACTTTTGCTCAGACTAGGAAGAGCTACTCACACAAATAAGTCTCCGGCCCTCTAAATGTATTTTGTGGGTTCAGAGTTTTATTGCTAAAGCATAAACAGTATATTAGCATTTTATTGTTAAAGAGCTCACTCAAAACTAACCATGCATTTAGCAAGAGCAAATTGTCCTTTGGGGAAAAAATATAAAGTGTACATATATATTTTGTGCAGGCTGTGAATGAATTGAAAATTACCTTAACAGTTAATAAAAACACGTTCTTCCCCCAAGCTTGTTAGTTAAAATTCCACACAATGAAGCTGTGGCTGTGGCTATGAAAGAAAGCACTGTCACTGTTCTGGCACACATCCACTTTAGCAGCCAATGTCTCTATAAGTATATAAGATTCTAACATGGCTATTAATACTCTGTTCAGTTTGATCACACAGATTTAATACTTTTACAGCTAGAATCGTTCAATCTAGTCTAATATGGCTTTTTTAGGAGTAAATTCTATGCTGTATCTCCTGAGATATAGCCAAAAATTTTAGTCCAGGAGTATAAAGGGCAAAAGTGGATTCATTTGCAATGTCCAGATTCTGGGTTACTCCAGAGGCCAAAAAACATCCTGGCGTAAAATAGAGGAGTCCTTCCCATCCTTAATCCAGGGCCTGCAAGTGATGAAAGTGCTGGGCTGCTTTCATCAGATATGTGTTGCGCTTGTGCTGGGAAAAGTTTTTTCCTAGCCTGTTGCAGCACCTTTATACCACAAGAGTAGAAAATAGGGGCTGGGGTGGGGGCCAAAATGTAGTGTTTATATAGCACCAATCACCTAGGTGCTATAAACAACAACGGCGTAAATAGTAACACTGTTCTAATTAGCACTGGCTAATACTCGATGCCAGAAATGGGCAAAATCTCAAAGGCTAAGAGATTACTATGGATAAACACACAAAAGTGTGGCTGCTTATCTGAAACTTATTCAAATGATGTGTTTACAAAGTTCATAGATTTTAAGCCCAGAAGGGACCAACATGATCATCTGGTCTGACCTCCTGCATAATAGAGGCCAAGAAACCTCACACAGTAATCTCTGTATCAAACCAATAACTTTGGGTAGGTATAGCATCTCTTTTAAGAAGATATCCAGTCCCAATTGGAAGACTTCAAGTGATGGAGAATCCATCACACCCTTAGATAAATTGACCTGATAGTTAATTACCCTCTCTTAAAAATGTGTGTATTTCTAGTTTGAATTTTTCTAGCTTCAACTTCCAGCCTCTGGATCTTGTTGTGCCTTTTCCTGTTAGATTAAAGAACCATCCTTTATCAGACACCTCTTCCCCGTGTAGATATTTATAGACTACGATCACATCACTTAACCTTTCTTGGATAAACAACAGAATGAACTTCTTTAGTCTCTCTCTGTAAGGGAGGCTTTCCAGACCCCAAATCATTCTTGTAGCTCTTACCTGAACTTGTTCCAATATTTCAACATCCCCTTTGAAGTATTTATTCAAAAACTGAACATAATATTCTAGTAATGGTCTCATTAATTCCATATACAGAGGTAATATTACCTCACCTTTCCTGTTAGATATTTCCCTGCTCATATACAGGGCTGCCCGGGGGGAGTGGGGGGAAGAAGGGCAAGTGGGGCGATTTGCCCCAGGCCCCGGGCCCCACAGGGGCCCCGCGAGCCTTGGCCGAGAATCCCTTTCCTGGCTAGAGGCGCCTTTTTACTTACCCGGCGGCAGTCCGGGTCTTCGGTGGCATTTCGGCAGCAGGTCCTTCAGTGCTGCCGAAGATGCGGAGCGACTGAAAGACCCACTGTCGCCGCCGCCGCAGACTCGGAGCGCCGCCCGGTGAATATGTCCGCTCCCCGGCTTTGCCCCAGGTCCCCAGAATCCTCTGGGCAGTCCTGCTCATATATCAGAGAACTGTGTTTGCATTGGAAACTCATGTTCAATTGGTTATCCACCCAATCTTTTTCTGTGTCACTGTATTCCAGGATACATTCTCCCATCTTGCAATTGCGACCTACATTCTTTGTTCCTGGCATGACCTGGCATTTGGCTATATTAAAATACATGTTGTTCAGATGAGCTCACCTTACCAAGTGAACCACATTGACATGTATAATTAACCTTTCCTTGTTATTTACTACTCCTCCAATTTTTGTCTTATCTTCAAATTTTGCCAGTAATGATTTTATACTTTCTTTCACATCATTGTTAAGAATATTGAATGGCATTAGGCCAGAAACTGGTCCCTGAAGTAATATATTAGAACCACCACCATTAGATGACAATGTCCCATTTACAAACGGTTTCTGCAGTCTATCAGTTAACCAGTTTTAATCCATTTAATAAGGACTGCATTGGTTTTGTACTAGTGCCAATATTTTTTTAAATCAGAATCTCATGTGGGACCAAGTCAAATGCCTTGCAGAAGTCTAAGTATATTATATCACAGTTACCTTTAGCAACCAAACTTACAATCTCATCAAAAACTAACAAGTTTTTCTGACAAAATCTATTTTCCATAAAATTGTATTGACTTGCATTAAATATGTTACCATCCTTTAATTCTCCACTGATTGCATTCAGTACTGGACTTTCCATGATTTTGCCCAGGATTAATGTCAGGCTAACTAGTCTATAGTTACCTGAGTCATCTCATTTGCCCTTTTAAAATATTGGCATTACATTAACTTTTTCCAGTCCTCTGGAACTTCCCCAGTGTTCCATGATTTGCTAAAGATCAACAATTGTGTCCTTACAGACAGTCTTCAGACAATTCTTTTAATACTCTTGGGTGCAAGTTATCCAGGCCTGCATATTTAAAAATGCTTAACTTTAATAATTGCTTCCTAGTTATTGGAGTAGAAAGTATTTAATTTTCATTATAAAAATAGGAATGCACCACTCTTCTGCATCATGATTGACAATGTTACCATCCTTATCTAGTATTGGACATATACCATTTGTTCCTGGTATATTTAAAGTAAATTGTCCTTAACTCTATTGGCCATAGATTTTGATACCCTTAGATTCCCTTTTCAATTGCCTGCATTTCCTAACTGCTAATTTGTAGTATCAGCTACACCATTTTTCCATTCGTTATACATTGTTTTGTTATTTGGATTGGAAGTTTCCTAACACATTTTTCTGCTTCTGTATGAGCCATACCCTGTGGTATTTTGGTACTTCCCCTTCTGCCCCTGCCAGTGGGAACCAAGAAGTGCAGAGTCTCATGAGAATGAATGAGAATGTGAAAAAATTAACCAAAACTCTTTCGAAGTTCAGAAATGGTTGGTTGGAACTTTGGACAAAAGTTTAGCATGACGCATCTCCTTGATGTCTTATCTTACTTGATAAGGCATTTGTTCTTTAAGCAGAAAAATATACTGGGATATTTGTGGGAGAGTAGGTTGATTTTCCTTTTGACATTCAATTGTTTTATGAGTTTTTTAAAACTGCGTAAACACACACGGAAGATATTACCACACTGTAGACCAAGGATAATGGGGAGCTGCATAGTACATGCTGGTCTTTCCCAGACAGCTGGTTGATCATATGGTATTCACTCTTCTACTCACACTAACGTCACACTAGAGACAGCTGTAAATACATTAAATACTTTTCCAATATTGCTTTTCCATGTGAGCCATTACTGCAGCTGCCACAGGGATGTTATGTGATCACTAATGAGAGGGGAATATGTCTACAAAATGTCAAATGGGAGGAAAAACAGTCCGCAAGGCAATCTTTCTGATAAGTTGTGGTGACCACTATGAAAAACTTTGAGAACTGCTTGCCTAAAGAGTCTGATAAGTGCCATCATTAACAGAGAAAGAAATAAGTAGTCAATAAGCAGAAAGCTGACCATAACAAGTAAAGTAACAAAGGAAAAAAGGTTGGCTTTTAAACTTTTTTCTAAAATCAGTTTGACTGATAGTATTGCAAACACTTGCACATGTGAGCAAACTTACTGTCATGAAAAGTCCTTTAGACTTCAGTGAGACTACTCACGTGAATATAACGTTTGGGCTCCCTATTCCTGTCATTCCTCCCAATGAACAGTTTACCTTGTGTCCCTCCTGGCTGCACCCACTGGCCAGGTGGACTGGTCTCAAACATGATAGGTCTGTTTTCCTCCTTGACAGCATTTCACAAGAGGTCAGAATATAATTTTTCTCTCTAAGAAAGTATCATAGTGATGTTACCCTCCCCCCCCCCCCCACCCCCCTCCAAAATCTAAGACTTAAATGGTCTCATAAAAAATATTTTAAGGCCAGTCAGAGGAAATCCTCCTGTGAAAACACAAATAAATGACCTATGTAGGTTTAGACTCAGCAAGAATTATTCTAGATGGGCATCAGTTATATAGTTGCTGGAAAAAAGCAGTATATTACATTTCTCAAGCATGCATCCTTTCTCCTTGCTCTTTTGGCAGGTTGCCCATTGGGGACACAGCTGCTAGACTTCTGGGACCCTAGACCATTTTTTTATATTAAAAGTGTGGCAGAATCTATAATCAGATCTACGCTTCACCAGAATTTCACTAATATATAATGTTTGATCTTGTGTGTTCATGTGACAGGAAGTGGAATATCTTCTGTTCTCTGAAGAATAGCTATTGTTTCCTCATCTGAGTCTAGAGTTAATTCCCAATTTCCACTCTCAAAACCAAATATTTCAACTGTCTCTTTGATCTTACCTTCACTTCAATCAGCCTAGAGGGTCAAGATTATTGGATCCTGGTTTGCATAGGCTAACTTTTACACCCTAGAGAGTCCTCTAGAAGGTGTATACATATATTAGTTGTCTCCCAGTTCAACCTCAAGGAGTATGCATGGAGTAAAATGTGAATGAGGGTGGTAGAATTTGGCCCTATAAGAACATATGGCTGACATGGTGGTAGCATCATGTTATCCAGGTTCATGAATAGACTGTGGCTCGATATTCCAGCGGAGAAAACTAAGCACTTGTCTGTATGGAAGATTTAATCAGCAGCTTTTTGATGTATGTCAGGTAACATCCAATACGACGCAAGCCATGCTAATAGCATGCACATGGGATCATGTGCCCTCTTTCAATGGCCATCATTGTGTACTCTCAGTGGCGGCTTACTGCATACTCAGCGCATGGTGGTCATGGAAGATATCCCATGGTCCCTTGTTTTGCTGCTGAGCAGTGTGCATTCTCGCTGGGCGTTGTGGGATGCATAGTGAAGGAAGGTGAGTTTAAAAAAAAATCCAGATTTTCTGTCTTTGCCCAGAGCCACACTGAGGTTTTTGGGGGCCCAGGGAAAAATCGTCATAGTGCAACTGTGTAGTGCAGGGCACATCTCGAGAGGGTGGAGGCTTAAGGTCACATATGAGTATACATCTTTTCTCTGCCTCTTAATGATCGGGGGCCTTCTGGCATTGAATGGTGAGGTTTGAAGGTACCATGGACACTAGAGGAGTGGCTCTCAACCTTTCCAGACTACTGTACCCCTTTCAGGAGTCTGATTTGTCTTGAGTACCCCCAAGTTTCACCTCACTTAAAATCTACTTGCTTACAAAATCAGACATAAAAAGACAAAATTGTCACACAGTGCACTATTACTGAAAAAGTCTTACTTTCTCATTTTTACCATATAATTATAAACTAAATCAATTGGATATAATTATTGTACTTACATTTCAGTGTATAGAGTGGTATAAACAAGTCATTAGCTGTATGAAATTTTAATTTGTACTGACTTTGCTAGTGCTTCACCTATTGCAAAACGAGGCAAATATCTAGATGAATTGATGTGCCCCCTTGAAGACCTCTGCATATCCCCAGGGGTATGTGTACACCTGGTTGAGAACCATTGCACTAGAGGGCTCCCAGCTACAACTGTTCTGAGTGACATGAGCTTGAGTCTGTGAAAGAAATGGTCTCTTTGAGCACTGCTGTACTGGTACAGAGGGGAGGACTTGTTATTCCCGGTAGCCTGTATTGTCCAGAGCCTGTATAACATGGCAGGGTGTTGATTTACAGTACTGCATTGCCTGCTCCCCTAACAGCATCATGTGCTGCAATAGAGAATTTGGGCTTTGTTTTGCCTCCACATCTCCCTGTCTTTTTCAATACTGTCCTTTGCCATGGTAATGTGGTTGCTAGTAACTGCCATGCTGTCATTGGCCACTCCCATGATTTCTCTGGAGAGCTCCATGTCTGTTCTCAAATACTTCCTCCACCTCTCCACAATTTTCAGGGGTTTGGGAGATTCTGCAATGATGTCTATAAATATCTCATCACAAGTTTCCGCACCAGCCATTCATCCACTGATAATGATTCGACTGTTCATCCATTCTTTCCCTATTTTCTATTTAAATCTGTAATCTCTCTTCCCCCACACATACCCCATGGAATCCCATTTGTTTACTTATGTTACATTTCATTTTTAGAGCTATGCAGGAACCAGAATTTTTGTTCTTTGGAAAATGCAAATGTTTGTTTGTTTGTGAATTGGAATGAAAAGTCAAATTTGCAAAATTAAAAACATACTAGTAATCTATCTGGGAAAAAAAATATTTTAAAAAAATTCAGGGAGCTGCGCAGCCGAGGACCTGCGAAGCTGGACACCTGGGGATCTGAGCAGCCCAGCAGGCAGACAACTAGATTGCTTGGGAACCCTGTAGGTGAGTAGCTGGGAAGCCTGGCACACCACAGGCAAGCAACCTGGGAGCTGGCAAGCCAGCCAGGCAGGCAGCCCCAGCAGCCCACCAGCCAGGGAGAAGCAGAGCTGACAGCCAGGCAGGCAGAGAGCTAGCTGGCAGAAAAACAAACTGGCCTAGTTCCATCAATTGGCAGACTGGACACGTTCCTGCAGAACATTTGATTCCACCAAATCAGCATTTTCTAACATAAAACTGTTCTGTTCTGTCAAACTTTTTGACCAGTTGTATTAATTTTATCGTAATGATGCATATTTCAGCAAACATACAAGCTGGGACCATTATTACTTGGCAACACCCCTTTTAGTTAATCCTTAATTCTGGTAACTGGGCAAAAGAGAAAGCTACACAAATTATTCATTGTTTGGGACACATAGCAACTATATTTGAAATGTGTACAGTCTTCATTGTAATAACTAAAGTCAAAGACGTAGATTTTTAATTAAAATTGTAGTCAGTGAATCGAATTGCACTTAAAATATTAGCTGTTATTTCTAATATTTAATCACAAATAACAATGCAAATAGCTAGGGCATTATACTATCATTGTCCGCAAAAGATACTGGGCTGGGGAAATGTCTGGCAATTGAATTTTTAAATATTTGCTGCACCCATTTTCTTTATTGTCTTGCAATACAATGTTGCAGTTTCTAATTGATGCTGTGTTTACTATCCGGTTATAATCTTTTACAATAATGAGCCATTAAATATTATGAAAATGATTGAAGTGCCTCAACCATTTATGGGTTAGCAACTAAATGGCATTATATAATTTTGAGTCAATTTCTCCCAAAGATTTCATGGAGTGAACTCATCAGAATTACTCGTTGTTAAAGAAGTGCCGCAGGGTTTAGTACTTTGACTTTATTAGTTTTTTCTTTAGCTATTCAAAACCTTGGTTTGTTTGTGGGAAATGTTAATTACCCATTCTATGCTGATATCCCACTGCTGTTTTATAAGCAGAGCTTTGCCTGTACAACTTCAAAAGAAATCTTCAAACTCAATATTACCAAGTTTGAATATTATCTAATTAACCTCCCAGTCTGTCATGCCTTGTTGGTTATCATGAAATAATCACAGCCCCTCAGGTGTTGAAGCACTAGATGCAGCTAAGTGCCTCTAATTCCCTAAGGGGGTGATTAGCTCATGATAACAATGCTCCCTTGAGGTGTTCTATTGCTTTTATAAAAAGACTTTATTGTGGGGAAAATGTTTATTTTTATGCAGGAGGAAGATGGAGCTGACAGTTTAGACTGATGAGTGACTGTAGCACATACTTCTGAGTTGTAGTTCAAACCTTGATAAATTTGCTCATTTATAATGCTCCTCAGCCAATCTGAATATTTCATCCATTGCTGTAGTTTGATAATTAAGTGCACATTATATACAGTGTAGAGAAAAACAGAAGTTAGTGCTTCTGGCTCTGCCAATAGTAAGAAGTTAAACAAAAACTTTTGCTACAGGATCAAAGCACAAGAGTTTTTGAGTAGTTAAATGTTTTGGAGTTGACTGGACCCATTCCTGTGCATATATTCCCAGACACAAACTTTGTTAAAGGAGACTTTGGATTGAGAGTACATGTCACCAATTTAAGGGTAAAAAAATCCATTGGAGTTAGCAATACACCTCAATCATTAAAAAGCAGGACAATTCAAACTTTAGGTTAAACTTTTACAATAACCAAATATTTGAAATTGTGGATATTAACAGTTAAGTTATTCAGAGTTTCTTAATTCTGCCTCCCTTCTTTGTATCAAAAATGTGTGCTGCAGAACATTGCTTTTATAATTGCCTTCATGTACACAACACTGCTAGTAAATGGTCATTTCATTTAAGTGAAGTAACTTCATAGTTTAGGCATAGTTTGTATATGGAGGCACATTAGAACTCTACCCAATGATATTTGGATGGTTGGTTGTCTCATGGAATCATAAGGCTTGATCTTGTGAGATCCTCTTTGTCTAAGTAAGAATTGGTAAAGATTTTTTTTTCCACTGTGTACTGCATATGACCACAAAGAAGACCAGAGTTGGCACAACTAATGTACAATTAAGAATTGTTTGTCATCACTGAGATGATGACACTGTTTGTCAAGGGTGGTTAAGATAGTCAAAATTTCTGATTTGTCTAGGCATCACTATGAGGATATTTCAACTTAACTCTAAATTTCTTTAGTTCTTACAAATAGTGTGTTATTCCATTTAGCTCTTTAACATCTTCCTCGTCTCTCAGAAATAATCCACAGTTAGGACATACTCAGTTTACTCAAATAAGTTCATGGAATAGTGAACATAAATGAGTAATTCAAATTCCACTGATCTCGCTTTATCAAGTCTCATCTCTCATCTATTTAAGAGCTTACGTTCCTTGGCTGAGTACTCAGGAACCCTCAATATCCGCTTCCTAGAGGACACTAGAACAGTTCAGTCAGTTTCAGAGTTAATGACTTTGTCTTTCAAGACTCAACACTGCATGTTCCCATAACTTGTTTTAGTACCTGGCTTAGAAAATTTAACAGCCAAGGTTATAAATTTAAGATATGTTGGAGTATTATTGCCAAGGGTAACTCTGGAGAAACTCATATGCAGTATCCGTTTCCTAGGTAACAGCCCTTAGCGATAAGAGCTGCATGTAAAGAGCTGCACACAGGAAGCCATCTGCAGTGCACAACTTTTACTGGTCCTAGAAAAATTATTAACAATACAGCATGATTTTGAGTGCCATCTACTGGCACATTATTTATTAGTTATCTTTCTACATATATATAGATATAGATATCTCTTGCGTACAGTGCTCTCATAACACTGAGGCACATGCGGTAGTAATGATCAGCTGAAATATTCTTGACGTTTTCTAACCTTCTAATAAGTTTCCATAGTAGCTAAGGAAGAAGTCATTCTGGAGGTAGGTTGACCAGATGTTCCGATTTTATAGGGGCAGTCCCGATTTTTGGGTCTTTTTCTTATTTAGGCTCTTATTACCCCCCACCCCCATCCTGATTTTTCACACTTGCTGTCTGGTCACCCTATCTGGAGGTAAGTTGGTGGGCAGGTTTGCCCAGATGCAAAATTCAAGATGCCTCCCTCCAATCAGCAGTTGGGACCTGAACTCAATACCAGTTCCCCTTCTCAAAGAATAGAAATCAATCATCAAGAAAATCGTAGTCTTTCTGTGAAAGTTACACTTGACTTTCAAGCACAGATTTTCAAAGGTATTTCAATGGTAGTTAAATGCCTAAATACCACTGAGAATCTGGGCTTTGGTTACTTTGAAGTTTTCTGTAAATATCTCCTTCTAGTCAAGGCTAGAGGCTTAAATTTTGTAATTTAAATTCTTCAGATCCTTCCTTTCCCCATACATACATATGATGTGTGAAAAACATTTTCAAATTGTATTTTAGTTCACAGCAGCAATGAAGGAACTGTATAGGTTTAGTCCAGCATATCAGGACATTGTCCCAATTTCCCATGAAGCTCTCATGGTAGTAAGGTTGCCTTTAAAATCCTCTTTCCCTTTTCCCAACCATGTTATTTAAGTGACTTTTTTATGCCTTATTGTCAGTCACAATTGCATGCCTTTTTCTATAAATGGAATCACATAATTAACACTAAAACAATATGCAAATGCTTTTGTGATTTCTATATTAAGAATAATATTGTCTCTTAATGAGTCCTAATGAACCAGTTCTTTACGTAGGGAGTGAAAAGTTGCCAAGAGGTGTAAAGCAATTATTATGACAAAAAACATGAGTTTTAAAGAGCCATTTTTCTTGTGCAGAGTGTGTGTGAAAAAGCGGAATGAGTAAGTCCTTAGGGAAAAAAATAATTTTAAGAAGCATCTGTTCTTGCTCAAAGACAGTAAATGTAGGGTCCAACTTACAATGTATAATACGTAACCAACTAGAAAGCAAACTTGAAAAAAGAAACTAAAAACAATTGCTTTGCAAGTCTATGAAGATAACTATGACTATGTTGTTGATCAATTAATCCCAAATGTTCGGGATGAGACAGGTTTATGCTTTTGCCTCTCTGAGGTCACTTGTTTCCGTCTAAGGCAATGTGTACAGGGGCTGGCAACAAGAGAAGGCCAGGAGGAAATGTAAGAAAAAGTGGAACAACAAACAAAACAACGCTTGGTATGATATGAAAAGACGTACAGGTTTAACAACCAATTCTGGATGTATTGTGGTAATTGACTGTAAGAAGTGCTCCCAGGGTTCTGTGCTAAGGTTCTCGTCTTGTAAGCTTTTTGCAAGGGCTGGGTAAGCAGCTGCAGGCACTGAGGTATAAATGAAGTAGGCATAAAAGCCTGTGACTCAGCAATCATTCTACTGTCAAACAAAGGCGACCTCATAGATGTTCTGCAAGGAAGTGGCTGAAATGTCTGGACACTGATATGACATGTCCAGGGCCACACAGCAGTTTTTGGGGGTCCCAGGGCAAAATCTGAAACTGAGTCCCCCTTGTCCAAAAAAAATTACCATGGAGATAAAAGAGGCCCAAGGGTGGGGTGTGGAGAGAGTGAACCTGCCCAGCATTCACTCAGCTGCAGTGGCTCCTATCTCACAGGGCTGGGACGGGTTCTCCACTCAGGATATTGTGATCTGGTGCACAGGGTCACAGCACCCTCTGGGCAGCCCTAGACATAGCCCAACAGTAACATCTTGCTTGAAGAAATAAGCCCAACAGGGGCACAGAACAGAGACAGAAGGAATCAAGGTAATGCAGGTTGGAAAATCTTCATCCTGGATGAAGATTTTCTGGAAGAACATTTTTATCTAGTGGAAGTTGGCCTCATTTTTAAGAGAAAAAATACCGGGACTCCACTGCAATTAAAGTCCCTGGGAAAAATCAAAGAAGCCAAATCCAGTTGTGCACAAAGTTCGGAGCAATCAGATACTGCAAGATGAAACAGAGAGAGAGGTTATTGTAGTTATGTGTGATCAAGAAAGTAGCTGTAATAATGTAACGAAGAGGGCAAACACTTCAGTAGCCTTTCATTCTAGTCACCAACAGCAGATTGAGAAAGGGGGAATTGAGAAGAGGCCAAAAAATAGACAGCAGGCTAAGCAGTAACCAAAGAAGAAAGGACTCAAATGGAACCGCCACAAAGAAAGAACAGGAAAGGATCCTGCTTAGTGGCTCCACAGTGAGAAATCTGGGCTGAGACATTTGTGGCCCAGATAAAGAAATCAGAATAGTATGTTCTTCCTGTGGGCTGTAAATAATATTACAGAAGGGGTGCCAAATACCTTAACGAACATGGCAGGGAGGCGAGGGGTTCCTACTGGTTATACTGTGTATATGGAATCCTGTTGATCATCTTGTTAATGAGTAAGCAAATGGCGCCAGTTTAGATGGATAATCTGAGTTCATGAATCATTTCAGAGATATAGTGAGAAAAAATGAACAGAATTGAAGATGGGAGACAGATGACCTCCTGAGACAGACTTTTGGTACCAAGTACAAAACAGAGAAGATAGATAATGGCCTGCTGATGGATGCATCTTTGGTGTAGAGAGGAGGAATTGGGATTTATGGAGCAAGTCCAATCTGCTATTCCTATGGAAAAAAAATCTTATTGCCCTCAGGACTTCTTAGCTTGCAGGAAGGATAAACATTGCCAGGGACAGTTTATGATTAAGTTCAGCTCTCTCTGGGGAATGGGATCACATAAATTTTTCAGTAACTAACTATCTAAATTTATCTTGGCACCATCACCATAATATCTGGGTACTTCTCAACCACGGATTTCTTCCCATGTCTTGCAAAAGCCCAGTTCAGCACTTGACACCACTTGGACATGGTATCACATGGCATTTTGATTAAAAAACTAGAACAATTATAAAATTAACATTAAATGGATTAAAAGCTGGGTAGCTGATGGGTCTCTATATGTAATTGTAAATGGGAGTCATCATTGAGTAGGTGTGCTTATAGTGGGGTTCCACAAGGATCTGTTCTTGCCCCTATGCTATTTAACACTTTTTATCAATGACCTGGAAGAAAACATAAAATCATCACTGATAAAGTTTGCTGATGACTCAAAAATTGAGGGAGTGGTAAATAATGAAGAGAACAGATCACTAATACAGAGCTATCTGGATTGCTTGTAAACTGAGTGCAAACAAACAATACACTTTGTATATATCTAGGAACAAAGAATGTAGGTCAAACATACAGGACTGTGTTCCGAGAAACAGTGACTCTGAAAAAGATTTGAGAGTCATGGTGGATAATCAGCTAAACATGAGCTCCCAGTGTGATGCTGTGGCCAAATCTAATGTGATCTTTAGATGAATAAACAGGGACTCTTGAGTAAGAGTAGAGAGGTTATTTTACCTATGTATTTGGCACTGGGGAGACTGCTGCTGGAATAGTGTGTCCATTTCTGGTGTGCACAATTCAAGAAAAATTTTGATAAATTGAAGAAGGTTCAGAGAAGAGAGACAAATGATTAAAGGATTAGAAAACATGTCTTATATTGATGGACTCAAGGAGCTCAATCTATTTAGTTTAAGAAAGAGAAGTCTATGAGTACCTACATTGGGAACAAATATTTAATAATGGGCTCTTCAATCTAGCAGAGAAAATTATAACATGATTCAATGGCTGAAAGTTGAAGCTAGACAAATTCAGACTGGAAATAAGGCATAACTTTTCAACAGTGAGGGTAATTAACCATTGAAACAATTTACCAAGGGTTATAGTGGATTCTCCATCAGTGGCAATTTTTAAATCAGGATTAGATGTTTTTCTAAAAGATCTGCTGTATGAATTTTGGTAAAATTATATGGCCTGTAATGTACAAAAAGTCAAACTTCACAATGGTCACTTCTAGCCTTGGAATCTGACTCTGAATCAGGTTTTGATGCAGATAATAGTTTTATTCTGATCTGCCAGTTGGAAATATTCCCCATTGCCCACAGGTCTATATATTCCTCACCTCCACATGGTGGTAAGAAAAACTGGGGCTGATTGAGCCAGTCGTACACTATTTTCACATTCCAAAATGGTCAATAAAGTCTTGATTATCAAATTTAATCCATCTGTCAATAGAAAAAAAAATCTTCCCCAGATTCCCAGCATTTTTTAGCACTAGGGTTCCTTATATCACCTAGATCTCATGGCACTGGGACTGGAGTATGAGAAACTCCACTGTGAGCAGGTTTCCAAGAAAGCACCTTTATTTTTCTCTCCAGTGATGTAGCCTGGAAAAAGTTCTATCTCTGGTGGCCAGCGAGATCTATGAAGCCAGCCCCTCAAGTGCATCAAGCTCAGTCATGAATTCTTGCCTCTATCATCATAGCTTTGTAATGCTTTCAAACTGCCATCTCATATGGATTGTCTTTTTTCTCTGTATTTACTTTTCACTCTTTAGCTACACTTTTTTCATTTCCCTTAATTTGCTTTGTTTAACCTCTATATTCCAACCCTCTGAGCTTGTAAGCGTGACTCACATTAAGGGCTATGGTGTTCCCAAATGAGGAGCCAATGGGACACTTGATAGTACCTTGGATTGATGCCCCAAAAGTATCAGTCTCACTGGGCACATGAGCCTGTTCAAATAAGACAACACAACATCAGCAATATTGTAAAACAAACCCATTTATTTTGCAAACAGGATACTAGCAGAGGTGGGGAAAATAGTAAATCAGAGCTGAAGAAAATGCTTAGATTTCTCACTGTAGAGATAGGAGTAATATGGTAAAAAATCACCTTAGAGTTAAAAAAACAAAACCCACAAAGTAGTATCTGAGCTTAAAAATAACATTTCTATTTTATTTATGTTTAATACAATTCTGTCATCCAGTTCGAAACTTCACTCAAACCACAAGAAACATGGAGATGAAGGCCTTAAGAAAAAACTGGAAGAGAAACATAAAGTGGCACATTATACAATGGATAGTTTAAACCATGAGAATTAAGTGTGCATTTTAACATGAAGAAACTGGACCCCACAACAGTGATGCCACTAGGCCAAAATGGACATAAGGTTTGGGCATGTTAGATTGAAAGGTTCAGGACAGCTGTGCAGCAATATCACCTAGGAAATGATGTATAACATCATCGGTATTGATGGCCTATTAATAAAAGAAACTAGCTCGTGGCTTTGGTGAGCCAGAATTAACTGTGATATTTGGGAGTATTAAAACAAGCTCTTGAAACAAATTCTTTGCCAACTAATCTGCTGAGTAGAGCCTGCTGCTTATTTCTGCAGCTGTCTCAGCTGCTCATACAGGGCTGAAGGTTCTCTTGGAAAACCTTTTGGTGTTTTTCTTTCCAGTTCACCTAATCACTTGCCTAATGTGACCAGTCTGATTTCTCTGCACTCTAAAACAAAGCATTGTAATGCTCTCACAATGCATCTCTTTGCATTACATTTCTAAATGATTGCAGATTGTAAAAAGATAACATGTGCCAAGATGTATGATATCAGATTTTTGTTTATTTGAAAATAGAACATGTAAATTCATGTCAATGCATTCATTTATCTGTCATAACAATTCTATGTGCTTTAAGAGTTTCTGTTGGAAGGATTTGAGCTACATTGTCATTCTACCATTGAAAAAGAGTGCAGTTTGTTCCAGGTATGAAAGAAGTGTAGTAAAAGTATATATAATCCATCTTTATAAATAGCTTGTCAGTTTCTTCAGTTTAACACAAAATGTCAAAGTCCAACTGAAAAAAGAATCACACACTGCAGACATGATTAATGACAGAGACAAAGTTTTCATTTAAGGATGCACCTTCAAATGACCACTAAGCAGTGAAGCTTTTCACACAATCTGAAGGGTAATTTTTCAGGGGGGGGGAAATCATGATGTAATACACTGGTACCCAGTCCTGTAGTACTTATAAAGAAAGGAGCCCAGGAAATTCAGCTAAACAGTCATATAAAGATTGTGAGTTAACTGTGCCAGTTTCCCAAACCATATTATCTCCACCCTTGACTGATGGATCCTCAGAACAGACATGATATTACTTATAGACCAAGTTATTGTTTGATCAGGCTCTGCTAGAAAACAGGTGCTATGATTGTAGAACTAGTAGAGTGAAAAGAGGAAAATTGGTAAAAAATAAAAGAGAAATAGGACACATTCTATCTGTTGGACCGCTTAGAGGTTCTAAACTGAAATTATTATTATTTGACCACTGATGTTGATTTCAGAAAATGAGAAACACTTAAACTTCAGTATCTACCCTTGTATTAACACGGAAAACTTGTAGGGGCACGATTTGCATGGTATTTCAGAGGGAAATCGCCCTTTTTTTTCTTAACAGTCTAACGTTAAAAAAGAATTGCTAGGAGGCAGGGAAGTGACAATGATCTGAGTTTTTCTTCCAGAAAAAAAGATAGAGAAACAAAACATTAAGACACTTTTGTTCTTAACTGACTAATGTGTCCTTTGTTTGTAGCCTATTTTGTTTGAATCCTATTAGTTTTAGGCTTACATTAAATCCTATAGGTCTTTTACACATGCGCACACACACGCCTGATTCTTCTCTCACTAACGCTTGTTTTATGTGCATGTAACTTGGTTGGCTTCAGTGGAGTTACTCCTAATTTTGGTGTGAGTGAGAGACTATTCAGATTTAGAACCACTGTTTACATGTGAGAATATGCCATCTGCTCAGCAATAGGAAACTGAAAACTAGGGCTGAACATTCAAGGAATTAGAATATTTACCAGTTGGAAACCAGAAGGATTACAGCAAGCATCAGCCAGTCGCAGAATGATTGCTTTACGATTGCAGTTGCTTACCCCTGCCAGGGCATGCTGGGAAAAAGTTCCTATGAAAAGATCCTGAATGAGGAAGTTAGTAGGCATCAAGAAGTTGCTCAGGAAGAAAGTCCTGGGAAAGAGACTGCTTCTGTGATGTGTAAATCACTGTTCTGTCACAATTATGTCCTTGATATTTATACTCCCAGACACAAGCAATATAAAAATGATGTTAAGGGTGGAATCAAGTAACTTGAGTAAAAAAATTTACAGGGATATTGTGAACTCAGCCATGATTGCTGTGTGATTTCTTTAATTGATAATTTTAGAAGCACCCATACACTAGTCCACTGTTCCTATTTATTTGATAGTCTTGATTAATTAAAGTACAAATTTCTTTAAAAAACTCAGACTGCCTTGTAATTATATTACTAAGTGTGGCACTTTGTTCTCCAGTATCATTATACAGTGCATGCAGCCAGTTTTGCTGATTGAAGAGGTTTAAAAAATAAGGCAGGCTGTGTGGACATTTAATAGCTGACTACAGCAAAATTGGTTAATGACTAGTATCATCTAAATGAGGTAGCAAGCTGAAAGACTCATAATCTCTCCCCATGCACAAATTTAATTAAATAATTATAATGTCCTTGTTGTAATTATTTCTCAGTAACTATGCTCCTGAGTATTGTCTCTTTTGCCTTTATCTGTTCTATCATCTCAGCTGTACAATGAAAAAAAAATCAGTTTTGAAGATCCAGTATGATTAATCCTTATTTACCAAGGGCCCAATTCTTCTGCTATTTTTCACACTGATTAGAACTTTATTGCACAATTAATCACATTGATTTCAGTGGAGTAAGGTACCATTCAGCATGTGGGTGGCAAAATTAGTCGTCTACTAATTATAATTTTGATACTAATGTTTTAAAATAACTGTTTAGATATTGGTTCACTTTTTTACCCATTTGATGAGCAGCTAATTAAGAAGAGATCAAAGGACTTTTTTTTTTATCTTCTAAAACAAGTATGTATTTAATCATCTTAAACTTATCATGCTTTAATAACAATGATTTATTCCAGCTTGTCAAAAAGCTGTTTTCCTTTAACGAGTAAAGTTGATCTTTTTAATACCTTCACATATGAGCCTGTTAATACAAGTTCCCCAAACAGAAATATGTCTCCTCCCAAGGCATGACACAAATGAAATATGATGGGTAAGATTAGAGAGGCAACAGTATGTATCTTGAACTCTAAACTCCAAAAAGGTATTTCCTAAAACAACCACCAGCCTGGAGGCAGTTAAAAAATATAGATTACAAAAGTTGTATAGCCATGAAAGAGAAACTAAAATCAAAGATAAACTAGTCAGCTGAGGAAAACCAGCATTGTAAGGGACTAGTGCTGGTCAGGAATTTTTTGATGAAATATCCTAAGTTGTCAAAACTGACATTTTCCACGGAAACGTATTTCTTTCAATAAAACTTTTCTCAGGTCCAGGATGGAATTTTGGAGTCGGAGAGAGAAGAAAATGTAATTGGTTAGGGCACTCCCCTGGGACGTAGGTCCAAGCCCTGCTCTGAATCAGGCACAGTAGAGACTTGAACTTGGGCCTCCTACATCCTGCATGAAGGTGCTACCCAGTGGGCTGTTGGTTATTTAGAGTAGGCTTGCTCTCATGTTTTTTCATGAAATGTTTGGGAAAATGTAGTTTTTCTTTCTGATGTAGAACAAAACCAAATTTTGAAATCTCGATTTTTTTTTTCAAAATGGAATTCTTATTGGCTGACCAGCCCTATGAGGAACAGTAGTATACTAAGGATAAGGAAATGGAATTGCAGCCCAATAATATTAGCTCAAGATGTAAGATAAATATAGAGAGAGCAGCGCAATATTGTAAAAATCAAATAGCAAAGAACATTAAAACCAACAATAAGAAATTCTAGGACCACTTGACCACTGAAATTGTAATTAAAAAGAATGAAGAGATTGCAGAGAAATTATGTGATTCTTTGTAATGAGCCTTCGCTAATGAGGATGATGGGGTTGGGGACATTCCCAGCTCAAGATGAATTTTTACAGACAATGCACTGTCAGAGAAAATGACCTCTGAAGAAGAGACATCGGAGCAATTAGATAGGTTAATGGTAGAATATCCCTGGGGCTGGAACCATACTCATCTAGGAGTTTTAAAAGGAACTAAACAAAAAGTAGCTGAACTATTAACTAAAATATCTAATGTATATTTAATAACAGGATCCATTCCTCAGGATTAGATGGATTGGCCTGAGGATTGGCCAAAATGATTACTAAAGAAAGAAAGAAAGGTGATCTTGGGAATTATGGACCAGGGGAAATTGCTTCAGTACCAGAAATTGGCTAAAATTACTAAAATCAGATTTATAACTACCTGGATACCATTATATAAATATATTTTATTTTATTAGATAGACCATCGCAGCTTCTACCCATATAAATTCTTTTTGTCAAATCTTATAACATTCCAGGAGGTAAACATGTAGGTATTATAACAAAAACAAATAGTTACAATTTATTTTGATCTCCAAAAAGCTTTTGAAAAGGTCCCTTGCTAAAGACTGTTGCCAAATATTAGTAACAACCAATTGAGAAATAAATTGTTTGTCATGTTTCAAAAGCACATTAGGGGATAGGACATTGTGTGTGAGTACTTCTCAAGGTGCTGTGGACAAAACTTGGCAATCAGACTGCCCCAGGGCTCCATGTTTAACATACTGTAGTTGTTAAATGAACTACAGGTGGGATGGCCACATTTTTTCTGGGCAAGTTCTGGTGTTCTGGAGGGCAGGGGATCTGCATCTGTGGCTTACTCTAGCCTGCTGTGATTCTATCACTTTATAATGGAGAGCACCAGCAACACGGTGCTGGTCCCCTGAACATCACAGCACCTCCCATTTGTATTGTTGTGTGCTCTGGTTGCAGCATGATATGTGGTATGCACGTTTGGGGATTTTGTCTAGAATGCTTAACAATTCAAAGGGGAGGCATGGTACAGGAGTATAGCACAAATGAAGCTGGGCTTTAAGCTCAACTTGCAAAGATAAGATGGGTTGTCACCAGATGTCCCTGAATGGGGACATCTTGGTGGGCAGAGGTCTGGTGTCCAGGAGAAGGAGGTGAAGATGGTTGAGAACTATTTAATTGCTAATATCCAAAACCCTCTCTCTGCCCCAATTCAACACCTCCAGCTGCTAAATCCTTCCTGCATCCCTACAACAGGAATTTTTCAACCTATATCTTGGTGGTTTTCAATATTATAAACTGATCTGGAAGATAAGATAAACAAGGAAGTTAGAAGCCGAGGGGCTAGATTCACATAGAAATGTAGGTGTGGTGACACTTAATGTTTCACCACCTAGAAAATTACTGGGATTCACCAAGCCTGAGCTAGGCACCTAGGCTCCCTGTACAATGAATGCGGAGAGATAGGTACCTCAGAATGGGTTTCACAAAAGCCAGCACTGTAGGTGGCCAATGGAAGATGCCAAGGCAAGAGGTATGTCCTAAGCCTTGCGCCCCTCAGGAATTTCAGCACCTAAATCCAAGCTGCAGGGAGGCATTTCCTTCTGCTTGGGAGTCTCAGCTGCAAACACTCTCTTCGGGCCAGTTGTGTGCGCTGTTTTGGTGATGAGGAGCAGGACCTTCTATGTAACTTTTAGCTAAGTGGTTAGGATACTCATCTGGGGTTTGTAGACCTCTAGTTCAATTCCCCCCCTTCATCTGAAGGGAGAAAGGATTTGAACAGGGATCTCCCACCTTTCAGGTGCCTGCCCTGGGCTATGGGATACTTTGAAGTGGGGCTCCCTCAATCTCGCCTGTTGAAGCTGTTCCACTGAATAACTAATGGAAGAGTAATTAGGTCAGTGAGAGCGAGAGAAAATTCTGTAGCCTAGTGATTAAAACACTCCTATGGGAGACCCAGTATCTAGTTCCCTGCTCCCATGATTCCTACATCCTGAGTGAGTACCTGTTTTGTACAAGTTCACATGCAGGGCCTGATCTGGTAGGTTAGGTCTGACACGCTTATTGGATTAGGCCCCGCAGGGGAGCTAGGTAGAGGAATGCCTATCTTCTCCCAGTTTGTGCATCACTCTGGGGCTTAGGTGTCCAGATGCTTAGACTAGAGCTCTACTGTTCGATCTCAGAGGCAGACATTTAGGCTTAGAGGGAATTTTTCCTGTAAAAAAAAATGTAGGCACCAAGTGAATTTAGGCACCTACAGGGTTTGACAGCAGTTGAGCGAGAGTTTCAGGAATCCCAGTGGTGGGGTCTGATTTGGGGACTTGGGTGTCAATTAGGTATCTAAGTCCTTTTATTAATCCAGCCCTAAATACCATTGTGGATTCTAAACAAAGTGGCTATAGATGCTTATAACACATTATTTAGGATAGATCTAGAAAAAAAGGATTGTGAGAAATCCAAGAAGAATAGTGACTGAACAACTGTACAGCAAATAAAATGCGAAGTGTTTAAATGCAAAGTTATGCACAATGGGAAAGCTGATGGAAAATTTTTGCACACAATTTTGAATGGCAAGTGTCCTGTTGTCTGAGGAAAAATAACCACTAATCATTCACTAACACATGAAGTGCAGATCACGGACATAAAGATTGAAAAATGATTTGCTCTTAAATTCATCACTTTGTGTCAATTAAGTTTTCAATTACAAATTTACAGATGCTAACCTAATTAGTGTAATTACAATAAAAGTCTGCGATGCCATTCAGTCAAGCTGAAATTACAGCAGATAATGACAACGAGTGTGGGGCAATTTACAAACAACTTTTCCCATGCTGTAATAATTTTGATATCTGTACTTTTGATTGAAACTTTGTAGTCTCTTCTAACCTGTACACTGAAGAACTGTACATTCATTACACCAAAGGACTATGCTTTCTATTGTGTACATGAGCTAACAGAGACCTTGTCTACACATAACAGGGTTTGTTGGGATAGATATACTGACACCTCTATATCAGCAAAAATCACTAGTGGAGTTCCAGGTTACAATAGCAAAAGAGTGCTTTTGCTATTATAGTTTAAACCAGTTCCCCAGCTGGAATAAGGGTGCTTTTCCTGGAATAACTATGTGTACACTATGGGTTGTTTTGCAGGCATAGATATGTCAGTTAGTGCTGTGGGTATTTTTACATTTGTAACCAACATAGCTATGCCAGTAAAATTTTCTAGCATAAACCAGGCCAGAATGACTTGTTCATTTACATATTAATGGAGTCTGCTCCGAGAAAAGTTAATTGAAGAACATACATAAAGGTTTGTTTGTCCTTGTGGAAAGATACAATAGAAGAAACTGTTTGAAAATGAACACTAAAGTGTGCATGCTGATGTAACTGGGAAAGGGAATTATTAAGGCAGTGTCATTTTTAGCACACAAACAATACGTTTTGAATGTCATGGAAGAGAAAACTACAATTTGCATGTCTTTTAACTTCAAACAAGTGGATGCCTTGATTAAAAAATGAATAAAGTAGTGTGACACAAATTTAAGGAGCCAACACTTTTGGTAATTGTAACAGCTCCCCATTTAAGTTAAGATGCTATAACTGAGGTTGTTTCAAGGGAGACGATACATTCTTTCCAGGGACATTCTTTTTGGTCTTCTCTACATCAGAGAATTCTGACATGCTAGATGCAGGATGGGCCTACCTCTGGCATGCCTGTAACACATCACACACAAAATTGCTACCAGTGGTGCACAGGCAAGCATACTACCATGTGAATTGCACTTGCTCTTGCAACAGTCACCTGTTGTCCAAAACTGTGTCAGTTTCCACCAGCCCAGTGCCAGTGTCTAGAGAAGTTGTGCTGCATAGCAGCTACAGGTAATCAGCTCATCACCATTCCACAGTGCACTGGTCTAGTCACCATTTGATTGCCCTCACAGGTTAAATTATTGCATTCTGTTGTCCAGGAGTCATGTCTTCTAGAATTGTCTCACCTGTATCAGCTGTGCTGCACAAATCTTAGACATGACCTTGCTTACCGTATCCACTTCTGAGTGATCACTTCTGGAGAATGTGAGCTGGCCTGAGACAGATGCGTGAATATTTAGGGTGACAGAAAAGATATAGTCACAGATAAGCTCTGTAATTAGGGATAAGTTGGTTTATGACCAGGCATCCAAGCATCTTGCCCAGCATTGTATCACTCCAGAAAGCAGTATGGGAGAATCAAATGGGCCTTTATTCAGCTAGGCCTGGTCTTCCAACAGTTGATCTGGGTCAAGGAGAAAAATTAGCTTCTGTTATGATAAATTTAACTGCATTCTCCGCAGCTGAATTTAATTTTGGAAAGAACCCATATACTCAGCTATATGATCTCGAGATCCTCAGAGGACTCCACTAATCCAGAACTGAGATATGGTCCAGGATGTGTCCAAGACTATGCAATGGTCCCAACACCTCTCTCTGAGGCAGAAGCTCCAGAGATGGCACAAGAAATGGCAGGTTTGTGGGCTTGGATGACATAGGACTCATGAGAAGAGGGAATCTCAATGTTATGTGTTTTGATTGTTATTTTTATTAACTTGGGCTTGTCTGCATTCTCAGGACAGTTTTCTAGTTTCTATGTGTGACACGATGACTGTTGTGAAACTAAAGACAAAGCTTCACCTACCAGTGAAAGCTCTCTTCCTCTCCCCAGCTCTGTGCCATAGCAAGTGGCAGTTTCCTCCCCAGCCCAACTACTTTGAATCCCCAGCCACTGCCAGGTTTGGCAGGTTCCTCTGTATTCCCCCTTCATTCTGCCATCTTTGGCTAGTGGGTTGTTATTCCAAGTAAGGGGAGATGTTCCTGGCAAGCTGTACTATGGCACATGACCAAGCCCAAAAAGAGATTCAAGCAGGAAAAAGTAAAACAATTTTAAAACATACAAAACCACAACAATATTGAAAATGGCAAAGCCAGACATGCTTATTCAATGGGCACCAAGACTACAGCACATATTTCATATTGTATCTGTCAACCCATATGTCAGTGCCTAGTGGCTAGACCAGGATACCAATTTATGGATAATCACATCATTCTATTTTTCTATTAAACGTCTGAAACACAACTAAAATTATTATTAGGAAACCTAAACTACGTTTAGTGTTTTGTGACAATAAAAGTGGTGGCAGGACATACCCCAGCCACCCAAACATCTTCCAAGCAGAGAAATAAGTTAAAGGGATAGACTTGTGCATTCCTTTCCACCTTCCTGTTACCTACAGCACTGGTTAAAACACACTCCAGCACTCCACAAGGCTTTCGCTTTCATCTCTCTTAGATCCCAAAAAGCAATAAGCACGCCAGCTTCCTCAGACTTGCACTCTAACACAAAACCTTAACAGTGATCTCATTTGCTTTGATATCAGCTATATTAACACAGCTGCACTTGTAGCTGTCCCACATTTGCTGCATTTGGGAAGTTCCTCTGCCTTAACATAGCTGAGATCACAACACATTTTTTACAAACTAAAGATTTAACACTTCCTACTCAGCCTTAACTATGGACTTTCAACCAGTGCCTCCATAATTAGAAAGCAAAGCACCCACAGACAAGGGAGGGAGGAACCACAGGTCTGTCTAACTCCCTACCACCAACCAGCAAGTCCTTGGCAGCAATCTAGCAGAGATCCCCTCCAGTCCTAATTTCCCTCCAGTCCTTCAAGGAATTTTTACCCACACAGAGGTGCTGGGTGAGTGCTGAATAGCTCTCCTTGCAGCTCCTGCAGAAGGAAGCAGCAGGTACTATCTTCTGCACCTGCCTCTCGTCATTGGCAGGCATGTAGAGGGGCGTGGCTGACATTCAGCAGCCTTTGAAATCATGAGTGGTCACATCATCCTGGGGGATGGCATGAGGTTTCTGGGGGAGGAAAGTGAACGTGACTAGAACTACCTTTTCCATGCTGTGCCCACCACATACAATTAGAAAGAAGTCAGTATAGTGTGTGATGTCAAACTAAGGGAAAAGTGTTGTTTTCTGCCATCTGGTATTATGATTTTCAAAGACTCTTAAGAGATTTGGACACTCAGTTCCCATGAATTTTAATTGGGCATCTATATCTCATGGGCACCTTTGAAAATCTCATTGTAAATAATGTACTAAATTGCTTGGCAGAGGTGGTCTTCTGGTTAAGGCAGAGCACTCAGATGCTACATTTTGAGATGCTCTTCAGACGGGAGGTTGCTCTCTTGTATAACTGTAGTATTAGTGGAAAATAAACTGGTGTAAAATGAAATAGCCTGTTTTATTTGTATTCATTATTTATGACCAGTATGACATTGTCTGATGCTTTGCCCCTTATGGTGTACTATGCTGGAATGGTAAAAACAAGTTGGATATCTTATTTTGAGCCATACAGTATATCCACATACAATGCACATGCAATTCTCTCACCTGGCACCTTCTTATCTTGTGTGTAACAACTGAATTTAATCCACTTGGTGATACATTGTCTTTCTGAGCCTTCCAGCATAATGCAACAATACAGTATTTCACAATGTACCATTTCAGTATTTATCTGAAACTTCTGGAAAACCGTTTTTTCATAGAATCATAGGACTGGAAGGGACCTCAAGGGATCATCTAGTTCAGTTCCCTGCATTTGTGGCAGGAAAACTGGAGAAAAACCTGAGAGTCTCTGGATTAAGTTTAGAAGTGTGAGCAACAAGGGTGATGTCATGGTGGGAGTCTGCTATAGACCACCAGACCAGGGGGATGAGGTGGACGAAGCATTCTTCCAGCAACTAGCAGAAGTTACTAGATCGCAGGCCCTGGTTCTCATGGGAGACTTTAGTCACCCTGATATCTGCTGGGAGAGCAATACAGTGGTGCACAGACAATCCAGGGAGTTTTTGGAAAGTGTAGGGGACAATTTCCTGGTGCAAATGCTGGAGGAACCATCTAGGGGCAGAGCTCTTCTAGACCTGCTGCTCACAAACTGGAAAGAATTAGTAGGGGAAGCAAAAATGGATGGGAACCTGGGAGGCAGTGACCATGAGATGGTCAAGTTCAGGATCCTGAAACAAGGAAGAAAGGAGAGCAGCAGAATATGGACTCTGAACTTCAGAAAAGCAGACTCTGACTCCCTCAGGGACTGATGGGCAGGATCCCCTGGGAGAAAAACATGAGGGGGAAAGGAGTCCAGGAGAGCTGGCTGTATTTTAAAGAATCCTTATTGAGGTTGCAGGAAAAAAAACATCCCGATATGTAGAAAGAATAATAAATATGGCAGGCGACCAGCTTGGCTTAACAGTGAAATCCTTACTGATCTTAAACGGAAAAAAGAAGCTTACAAGAAGCGGAAGATTGGACAAATGACCAGCGAGGAGTATAAAAATATTGCTCAGGCATGCAGAAGTGAAATCAGGAAGGCCAAATCACACTTGGAATTGCAGCTAGCAAGAGATGTTAAGAATAACAAGAAGGGTTTCTTCAGGTATGTTAGCAACAAGAAGAAAGTTAAGGAAAGTGTGGGCCCCTTACTGAATGAGGGAGGCAACCTAGTGACAGAGGATGTGGAAAAAGCTAATGTACTCAATGCTTTTTTTGCCTCTGTCT
>NC_048298.1:47901225-47920851 GCF_013100865.1 Trachemys scripta elegans
TGAGCCAAATTCAGCCCTGGTGTAGCAGGTTCAACTTCATTTACTCTGCTGGAGTCGTACCTGCTTATGCCAACACTGCATTTGGCTCTTTCTGTCTAAGTTAGTGGACCATTTAAAAAACACAAATACTAACAGATCATCAGAAGTGTAAAACAGATAATTAAGACTTCTTTTGTAAACTGTGGTGCCTCCGACATTTGCATCTAAATCACAGCCATTCTGATGACATAGTGCTAGAAGAAATATCCTTTTATCACTGGACTATATAAAATTGACAGAAAGAAATTAGCAGTAAAGACTTTCAGATCAGGGTTTGGCCTCTTGGGGATAACAAAGCAGACTCTGAAAGACACACAACAGCATTTCAGCACTTGGGCACCATGCTTTACTAGGTTACTTAAGACATTACAAGTAATGTATTGTTTAGTTGTACCCATGTACACCATTAAAACTATTGCAGTGTGGCATAGATTCAGCAAGTTGAGGTCATAACATGCCAGCTGGAGAATATTAGGGAAAAAATGCTCCTTCAATTTCTGCTTAATGTTCTGATGAAAATAAAGGAGCCAGTCACTTGTACTGTGATTATGTTCACCTACAGTACTTTATAACTACCATTCTCTTTACTTATGCTGGATTTAGTAAAATCTCTTGTAACTTTCCATCTTTGAATTTCCTTCATACTTTTCAGTGATGCATATTTTATTTCCAGCATGTTTCTTTTGAAAAAAAAAGTAATTAACTGTAACAATATGTTACTCTAGCTGTTTAAGGTTTTATTTTTACAACAAAACTGTCTTAGAAAGAAAAATTATATAAACACACAGGATGCATTTGGCAATGGTCTGCATGAAAGTTGTGGAGACTAAACCCTATAGGGTCCTTTCATAGATAATTATTCCAACATGCAAATGAAAATTGTGCATTATTCATTTTTTGTCAAATAAAGTAATTTTCGTTTGCTTTGCTGGTCTTGTAATAAAAATCTGCCAAGAGCATTTCTTTTAACTCATCTAAGAAAGACTATGAAGAACACTCCATATTTAACTCACTTTTAGATCACTGTGGCTTGAGAATACTTTTAATCTTTTTTCCATTTATAACTGTACTGCTTGACCTTTTTGCAGCAAGGTGTCTTGTATATAAAATGTCAGAGGGAAGATTACAGACATGGGACAAAGATGTAGTTTAATTAAAAAAAGTCCTGTGAGACTCAAAAAAGGTTACTGGCCCAGATCACAAATATTTAATGCCAGATTACTATTTATGATGCTAAAATAACAAAAAAAGGACTTATGGGTAACTTGTAATTGACCAACCTTTACAGATGCATATGATTATATTAAGCTTCAAGGAATAACTTTCACACTAGCTGGGAAATTAATTCTAAAAAATTTAAGAAATTGCTCTTTCATGTTTTGTATTTGTTAAAGAAATATCTTTACAAAATGAAATAAGCTAATTGTTAAAGATGTATTTCCAATTCAGAATGGCACAGTAGAAAAATGCAGAGAAAGCACAAGGTTTTTTATTCATTCATTCATTTGTTCGTTCATAGATCTGGTAGTTCAGGCACTCAAATAACATGGCTATCAGCACAGCAGATGGATAGATAGATCTGGTTCTGTTCTTGCTGATTTTTCCATGAATAGCAAAAAGCTATTCAGAAAGCTGAAAGGCTTCTTCACTTAAACCAGATTGTGGTTTTGATCCTTGGGCTAGTGGATATGCGATATATGTATAAAGTGATACTCTTGAGATTGGAGGAAGAAAGGGAAGGATAGACAATGACTGCTGTTCACTATGCTAACACTTCTTGCTATTTAATTTATAAAGTAACATGAGTTTATGAAGCCACTTACTGCTTTTTTTTTTTTTTTTTTTTTTGGCCAGAGGCAAGGAGCTCTGGAACAACCATTTAACAGTGGAGATGTGAAAAATTTGAGTCCGAATTTTAAGAGGTGCTGATTTTAAGAGGACAGGTCACTGATTCAGAGTGATCTTGATTGCTTAGGAAACTTGGTGCAAACAAATAATATTTGTTTTAATAAAGCTAAATGTAAATGTTTACATCCTTCTTTATCCAATAAGGGCCTGATCCACAGATTCCTGGATTCCAAGGCCAAAAGTTTGGTCTAGCTTAAACTTCCAGCCATTGGATCATGTTATACCTTTGTCTGGTGGAAGTTTAAGCTAGACAAATTCACATTGGAAATATGACATACATTTTTAATTGTGAGAGTAATTAACAGTTTATCAAGGGTCATGATGAATTCTCCATCACTGACAATTTTTAAATCAAGATTGGATGTTTTTCTAAAAGATCTGCTCTAGGCATTATTTAGGGGAAATTCTATGGCCTGTGTTATACAGGAGAGCTAATCAGTTTCTGCTAATCAGAATGAGAGGAGAGGAGAAAAGAATCAACAAATTATGAGACTGAAAGAAAATCAGTGGATGGAGACCTTGAGTTTAGGTACCTTTGATATAGAAGCTTATTATGGCTAACATTGTTAGGAATGTTTTGTTGATAAGTAGTTTATTGCACTTAGAAGAGGTGATGACCCAGTAGGAGTCACTATGAGTTATGTGTTTGGTAAAAATTAATTATAAAAAGACTAGATAATAGCGTGTACTTGGAACAGGTCTCTGAAGCTATCCTGAGAGACTTTTTCCCGACACCCTACTCCCCGGAGGACAAGCAACCGCCCATTATTCACCTGCGACTAATTACTTAAACTTATTGCGGATGTGTGTGTGTGTGTGTGTGTGTGCGCGCGTGTGCTTAAAATCTAATAAATAGTCATTTTAAATAACAGCAGGCTTGCTTGTATCAATCATTTATCAGATGGAAGTGCTATGTTCCCACTGATTTATTCCTGACACTGCCTGGAGAGAAACAGTTAAGTTACCACTTAACTTTGGGTTAAGCTTTGGGTTCTGAAAACCCTGGGTAACAATATGGGAAAGCTTGATACTACAATTTATGCCACCTTTTCCATTAAAATGCAGTGTACATACTGTGTAGTATCAGTTTGTGCAAGTTGTACTGACATTTCATAAGATTTAACAATTTACATAACAGTTTCCTTTCTGAGATGATCTGATTAAGCTCTTTGTAACAATGAGTCCCATAATGAGATATTAATTTATTATTATTATTACCATAGCTGACCAATAATTGAATTGAAGATAAATTCTGTCAACCATTACAAGCTCAACATTTAACCAGAATTAACAGAGAGCAGTATCTGAAATGCCACAATGTTTTTTTACACATATTATACACAGAATTTGGTAGGAATCATGTTTACTTTTTTAATGGTAACCACTATATAAAGACATAGTGGTCAAATGCTTATAAAAATATATCTGTCAGTATATGCACCCAAACATCCATATCCAAAAGGCAGAAGAAGGTAAACCCTACAAGCAGTGTAGAAAGTTTTTTTTCAGAAATGGCAGGCACATATAATTGAGTAGAAAGGATGACATTGTCTTGCAAATAACGTAACAGTTATTTACCACACTGTGTATTTGTGTGGATTGGAAACAAAAAGCTTTATTTATCATTGTGTTCTTCCCAGTGCTGAACATTTATGTAATCTATTTGACTGCCGCGCCATCTGTCTGACATTAGCCAATAATTTTACAACTGTTTACTGCAACCTTTTTTCATATGTCATGTCTGTAAATTAAAAATGCTATTAGCTCATAAGTTTTTAATACAGGGTTGATCATATACACCACCATGAAAATGTAGGATAATATGCCGAATGTCTAATTTTTTTACAAAGGAAATAAAATATGAGCCTACATTTTCAGCTGTTACAAGACTGAAGTTTCCAATCATGAGTTTGTCTACTTAGGTATGGGCCTGTAAATAAAAACAGTATGCACCTTGTTTTGATTCTTCGGAATTATTTGCCATTTATTTATTTATTAATGATAAATTGATAATGTAAATTCCACCAATACAACTTCTTCCAGAGCCAAACAAAACATATAGCTACTTCCAAAAAATGACCCCCCCCTTAATATTTAGCAACATGTCATGCTCAGATAATCTATCCCTTTTCCTTATACACTCCGCCCACTTCCAAAGAAAGAAAAAAAGGAGACCTGACAAAATATTCTAAATGTAAGTGAATAAATGGAATTAAAATCAACATCAACAACAATCCTGTAACCCATGTCAAAGCCAGTCTATGCCACTAACATGGCACTTAGGATTTGACCCTTGTGGCATCATCATGTTACAACTTTTCATCATATTAGACATATGGCCCAATCCTGTAAAACTGCCATGTACAGACCTGAAATTCCGTTGATTTCAGAGTGTGCAGATTCAAGTCTTTGCCTCTTGATCTGAGAGGAGAGGTCACAAAAATCACAGTGCTCAGGGTTAGTCAGCTTTGTGCATGATGTCTTTTCAAACGTTACTGTTTCTACTGAACTCCTATTCCAATATATTATGCCTGGTGTGATACATATTTGCCACATTGTAATTATTTGGCAGCAATTATAGCCCCAAATCATTTCCCCAAATTTGTTATTGGCTCTAGACTAGGGTTTCTCAATCTGGGGGTCATGACTCCCCAAAGGCTTCAGTAGCGTCACAGTCACCCTGTCTTTTCCCTTCATTTAAAACATTTACATGTCTAGCCCTTATTATGCCAAAGACAACTTTGGAAATGCTAAGTGAATCCGAACTGTTGTAGCAATGTCTGCCTGAATTTGCAGAGAGCCTGTAAAAATGGCTCAGATATATGAACTGCCCCATTCATTTCAAACAAGGCCCGGTGATTTTTTAGCCCTGGAAGTTGGCATTTTTCCAATATGGAATGGAATTCAGCATTTTTGCAACCTAGTTTACCATTATGCTACAGCAAGGCATCTGACTATTATTTCAATTTCCCTGCCTTTCTGTGACCAGCTTGCTGTTACCCCAAACTTTCCCTTCAAGGGGAGAAATAATTGGATTGCAGCCTGGATATGGAACCTTGCGGTTGAAAACAAATGCAGGGGCTCTCTACTACCCTGTCCTTATACTGCTAAGTGGGAGGGTGGTTCCAGTTAGATTCCCCTTGAGACAGGAGGGTAATTCTGAGAGGTCCCCATATGGAAAAGGTTAAGAACCAGTGATCTAGACCACTGGTATCCTCCAGAATAGACAATTCAATGTTCAGTGAAATGTTTATATGCATTGATTTGAAAATAGAAACGTTTTTAGTACTCTCACATTTTGTGAACAACATCCCCTTAAATTTCCATCACTGGTCTCAAACTGCAAGCCATGTTTCCTTCATGTGTTATGTGCCCACTAGATACTATTCAGGATCTTTACTGCATTCCTCTGCTTCCTCTGGATGTTCCTCACATTGGAGCCATAAGCCAGATTTGTAGGCTGGAAGCCTAGAATGTGGAGAGGAGGAGATAAGACCTCATTGATCTCATGCAGTGGGGGCCAGCAATCTCTTGCTAGGGTCATCCAGAGAGGATTTTTGCCAAGCCAGTCAAATACAGCCTTGATTTATATCAAGTCATTTGAATTGTCACCGCAGGACTTAAGATACTCCCTTATTGGCCAGAAGATCTGGGCCAGTCAACAATATCGGAAACTCAAGGGAAGTGGGACCATTCATCACTACTTTCCTCTGTGAGTTCCACTTTTCACTCCTGTGCTGGACTGGAATTAGCCATAGGTTCTAGCATTTTATATATATGTTATACAATTCTGGTTGCTGTTTAATATGATGTTAATGTGTTGTATAGTTTTTTATAGTTTTAGTATCAGGAATCTATAATTGCAGTCGGGTAAGTAATGTGTTCATTGGCAGAAGTCTGCAACTTTGTTTTCTGGATGGTTCTTGCTGTTGTAAGCAATGTGGCAAATAATTTGGGAGAAAAGATAATTATGGTTACCTCATCTGGTGATTGAGTGTAGAAACTGTGACATCTAAGAACTACAAAATCCTACAGATCTGACATAGGCAAAACTCCCTCTGTCTGCAGTGGGAAATTTACCTCCATGCAGACTGCATGATCAAGCCTCTAAGGAAGCAACGACAGATGTACAGTGATATGCTTGGTGTTGCCTGGGGACTGTATCTTCAGTGAGCACTATTGCAAACGAGCAGTAAAATTTCCATAATGCAATGTAACAGTATATGACAATAGTTATTGCCGTACAGCTGCTTCTGCTCCTTCACATGAAACCGTTGTTCTGGGATTCACTACCATGCTGGAGGAAGTGTTCTAATGGCATTGGCAGTTTCTTGCAAAACAAAATGAAAACAGATATCTGGAAAGTTTATTTAATTGTTTTAAAGCAAGGTTTAAAAAGCTTGGACAACTGCAGTTCTCAAGGGTTACCTTGAAAATTTCTTCCAGAAGGTAAAGTATATATTACAACTTATTGATAATATATTTAAAAACATGAACAATGTAAAAGTACAAAATAATTTACCTTAAGTAGTTACTCTGTGATTAAAAAGGTTAAATGATCCCTTTGAAATATGGTCAGATTCAAGAATGCCGGGGGAAAATTGCTCTTTTTTTTTTTTTTTTTTTTTAAGGAAACCCCTAATCCTAAATTCTGAAGTTCTAGCAGCCATGGGAAAATATAAAAACAAGATACAAACAATGATGAGCCTGGTTCTCTTCTGTGCTATGAGCTCCTTGGGATGCTCTGGTGGTGCAAAGGGGTTTTAAGCCAGCAGACGTGGTCAGCTGGGAATTCCCACTACACTGGCTCTCTGCCTCCCCCTGGGAGAACTGAATTGTTGCTGAGCTCTGATTATTCTTTGCTGCTCGAATGAAGCCATGGGGCCAAAAGCAGGTGGTTGTAATTTAGAGCAGCCCTGAAAGGGATAGATAAGACAGAAAATATCATATTGCCTCTATATAAATCCATGGTACACCCACATTTTGAATACTGCGTGCAGATCTAGTCGCCCCAATATAAAACAGATATATTGGAATTGGAAAAGGTACAGAAAAGGGCAACAAAAATAATTAGGAGTATGGAACGGCTGCCAGATGAAGAGAGATTAATAAGGCCTGGACTTTTCAGCTTGGAAAAGAGACGACCAAGGGGGATATGATAGAGGTCTATAAAGTCATGACTGGTGTGAAGAAAGTAAATAAGGAAGTGTTATTTACTCCTTCTCACAACTCAAGAACCAGGGGTCACCAAATGAAATAATAGACAGAAAGTTTAAAACAAACAAAAGGAAGTATTTCTTCACACAATGCACAGTCAACCTGTGGAACTCTTTGCCAGGGGTGTTGTGAAGATCAAGACTATAAAAGGGTTCAAAAAAGAACTAAATAACTTCATGGAGGATAGGTTCATTAATGGCTATTAATCAGGATTGGCAGGGATGCAAAACCATCCTCTAAAGTGTCCCTAGCCTCTGTTTGCCAGAAGCTGGGAATGGGTGACAGGGGATGGTTCACTTGATGATTACCTGTTCTGTTCATTCTCTCTGAAGCACCTGACATTGGCCACTGTTGGAAGACAGGATACTGGGCTCGATGGACCATTGGACTGACCCAGTATGGCCTTTCTTATACTCTTATTAATTTAATTAAAAAGCAAATGTGGGGTAGGGGGAAATCAAGACAATACAAAGGAAATCTGTACAGTGGAATCCTATAAGCATTCTAAGTAATTTAAATGAAAAAGTACATCCAAATAGTAAATCTAGATAATTTAACAAGCAAAAATATATGTATATCTATTTAAAACAAGAAGAGACATCTCGCTGGTAAAATGCTGCTTTCTCCATACAGAAACTGTTTACACTTCCTGTATTTCATAATCATCTCATTCCTGGTCTGCAGCATTTCTTAGAATAATGTTCCTATAATGGATAGGGCGCATAAGTTAACACATCAGTGGCTGACTACACACTCCATGTAAACCCTTGAAGAAAAAATCTCCACTCTGGCTGTTTGAGAGCAACATTGTTAGTGGAACCTCAAGATTCCGCTTGCACCTCCTCAGAATGGAAGTAAATGGCAGGCAGAAAAGGAGTGACTGCTTCCAAAAAGCCAGGCTACCTTGCAACAAAGGGCTGAAAACAATTGGTCTTGCTTGTTCCAAACTCACTTGGGACTTCATGAGCATTTAACGGACCTTTTTAACAAATCACAGGACATAGTCAATATTTACCATGTCCTATGAATGAATCATTTTGCCAAGGAACTTTTAGCTCTGAGCATCTGTGGAGCCTAGATCATTGGAAGAGTGATGAACAGCCTACACTTAGAAATAGAGTCTGGTATTTCTCACCATGAAGGATTTTCCATCTTCTTCAAAAAGAACATCAATCAAATCTATGACACTGCAATTAGCCCAACACCACAGACATGGTGATGGAGCAGTAGGGGATATAAATAAAATATTTTCTTCTCTGGTCAGGTTTCATGCAGCCCCACAAATGGAGATTCTGGTTTTATAGCGTAAGCAGTGCTCAACCATCTGCAAAATGTACTCTTGTGCCTCATGGCTAGGAAATGCCACACTGTTTAGAGGATTATTAATTAAATGCCAGATAAGTCACAAATGGTGTTTAGATCTAGATTCCCCTGATATTAATAATCTCATCCATTTCTGACATCTCAAATTTTTTGGTGGGGACATTTTACTGAGACAGTGGCAGCAATTCAGTTCCAACAATCTACAGATTCTTCAGGCTTCCTGGATCCTTATTAGAGAGCTCCGTGCCTCAGTTTCCCCATCTGTACAATGGGGATAAATGATACTGACCTCCTGTGTAAAGTATTTTGAGATCTAGGGAAGAAAAGTGCTATAAAAGATCTGGGTATTATTATCAACACAGCCTTCAATCTACTCATGGTGTGGAGACTGAATTTATTTCTTTAGATGATGTTCTCTTTCTGGCAGTGGACTATGGCTAGGTATTCAGGCTGATTTCATTGGACCTTTTGGCAATGTCTCATGCAGCTGATCCTGAACTGTAGCTAATTCATCTTCAGGACCCGGCAGAGGTGGATGGGATTTTACAGTGGTTTAGTTCATTCCTTTCAGAGAGGACACAGAAGATGATGGTAGGATAAGCAATGTGAGGTTCTTTGAAGTTTCATTTTGTTACCCTCTCCCATTCAACATGTATTTTAGGACCTTAGGGAAGATATGGAAACATCATAGACTGGCTGACTATATTGAAATCTACAACTTCTTTTCACTGAATTCTGATTCTGTTGTCTTCTTGATTTCCCATTGAAGGCCAAGTTAGGGTTCTGGAGGAAAACTAACGGACTTTCACTGATTCTGAACAAGACAGAAGTGAAGTTATAGGAAAGGATTTTAAGGACCTGGTGGGGTTATGATAACCCCCTCCTTCCACACCCCCCCCCCCCCCAAGTTATTTGTAATTTTGGGTTCTTGATATATCCATTGCTGTTCCTGGATTCCCATACTGCAGTTGTGACCAGAAGTGACCTTTTGATCTTTTAATAATGCCATATTAAGAGCTTTCCTTTCTAAGGTGGACCTCACCAATGACCAGAGTTACTTCCAAACTGGGCAGTTGCAGTGGACTCTCCTTAGGATGAACTTTTAAAGACCATTCATAAGCCCTAATTACTATAGAATACAGCTCCCCACCTTTTATCAGAAAAAGCTGATATGAACACACAAACAACTTCTGTGCTGAAACTATCCATTTCCAGGTGCAATTTAGTGGTGTAGGTAATAATCAACAGTATAAAGTGCTGAATGGCCTGGAATCTAGGTATCTGTAAGACCACTTGCAGCACTCACTTTCTTCAGGGCATGAGTAGCTGGACATTCAGGGTGAGGGTCCTTGGCTTTGGAATTGGTTCTCTCCTGAAGTGCTCAGGTTTGGCAATTTACAGGAAAGAAGACAAGTCACACTTATTGACTCTACCTTTCTCTTAGTTTGGGCCTACAGCTGGAAGGGATGCATCTCATCAGAGAACAAGGGAGGAGAAGCATGTGTGGTTTGATCTGTGCCAGTTTTGGCAATGATCTAATTTCTTGATTTCTGTAAAATAATTAAATATCACAATGGTGGGTGCAATAGTAAATAAAATAAAACAATCACTGCAGGACAATAAGAATTGTAAATCACTCCAAAGGCAACAAATGTTGCATGATTGCATGGAGGTGCTTCAGTGCAAATCTCTTTTTCATGTGAGGAAAATGTCAGACTGGAAGTCCTGGGTAAGTGTCATGGTCCCTGTGGAATCTGGTCATTGGGCTTCTGGTTTGGATGGCTGCTCAGCTATCAGTAATTCCACTGCAGCCTGGAAAGAGAAATGAAAGATAGGAGCTGCTATATTTGGTCTGATCCAAATTTAATCTGAGCTGCTTGAACAACAAGGGGCCCCCTACAGGGATGATTTTAGAGGTCCACAAATGAGTCATGTGTTTGAAACTCACGCAGAAGTTCTACCTTCCAGGTTCACACACCTGGCAGACTGTGATGATCCTGACGTTTGGGCCTGAATGACTGCATCTGCTCTTGCTCAGTGTGGATAAAGGCTGCTGCCAAGCCAGTTCACCAGCTGCATGAAGTGGAGATACAAATTCTGGTTTGTCCAGACTGGCTGCAGTGCCTCTGGGGGAATAGTTATCACCGGAGAAGCTGGATTTGGTATATAACAGAGGAACAAAAGAAGCAGATAATTTTATTTCATGCCAATTTCAATGAGATACTGGATCTCTGAGGAATCAGTTTGTGTTTCATTTTCACTCATGAAAATGGCTGGTTTAACTTTTTTTTTTTTTTATAAACACTATAGAGGCCTGAATGTGTTTGTGTCATCTTTGCCTGCAGACTGCTTGACCAATATTTTGACATTGAAATAACAAATTTGTTTGGCAATAAAATCTGTTCATTAGAGGTTTGCAGACAGATAGTCTGGGTGAGGAACTGGAACATAGGAACAAGGGACATATTCAAATAAAATGGTGTTTAATCTCCTTGCATATCCAAGTAGGGAGCTAACACAAAACACATTTATATAAAGTGAACTTCTTGAATGCCTTACTCCTTGGACCAGATTTTTTAGCTGGTGTAACACCATTGAAGTCAATGGTGTACTCTGATTTAAACCAGATGAGGATTTTGCACCTTATTTTAAAAATATATAGGCCCAATTCTCTTAAAATGAATATCCCTGATATAAATATTACATACATTTTAAGTTAGAATCCAATAGCCCCACTGCCTATGCCATGGCGCACAAAGAACATGAGTGACTTAGAGAAAAAGGCCAATGGTAAAAGATCAAGGTATAGCAGAATCTACAGGAGAAAATATGAGAAGGTATTTCCTGAGGAAGAAAGGAATTATCTTTTCATTAAAAAAGAAACACATGCCCACTCCAGATGTCTGACATGGCAAGGAGGGGAAAAAACCAGAATTAATACCAATTTGGTTGGCAGCACAAGCAGCTCCAATTATGTAACTACAGAAGGCAGCAATATTAATTTTAGGGGTGGGAGAATTCATTTTGCCAAATTTAGAGCTTAGTTCTGCATCCTTTAAAGTAATTTAGAGCCAGATTAAGTTGTGGAAACACATCTGCAAATTTTGGATTTTAGATTTAGAACACAGCTCCATACTTCCAGAGTTGAAGTTTGGATTTTCCCCTGTCAAAAATGTAAATTCAGGCTGCTGCATTTATGTAAATTTGGGTGACAGCCCTAAAAGCAGGGTAAACATTTCAGGCATACAAGACGTGTTGTTTGCACAGCACAGGCTTTCATTTAGTTAGAATAAGTATATTTAAAAATCACATTTTCCCCTCTTTAAAAAGAATAGAAAATTATTTGGAAAACTTAGACTCTTGTGTAACCCAAATCTTAAGTTCTGGAAGTAAAAGTATCCCAGGAGATTTCTCAAAACAAAACTATTTTGGTTCTATTACCCCTCTGGAGTTAGACATACTAGGATAAATCCTGTTCGTACTGATGTTAACAGGGGTCTTACCAGTGACAGCAGTAGATCCTGGTCACTACTGTCCCTTTCTTTTATATGCAAACATGTAAGGTGTCTATCAGGGAAAGAAAATAAAATGCAAACACCAGTAACAAAGTCAATTAAATTTACAATTAAATCAGTGTATGTAGTGTAACCCTTCTGCCAGGTGGAGCCGGCAGCGATCAGGGCTGGGTTCAATATCTAGGGGTTCCTCCTCAACAATACAACATAGAAGCGGCTTGAGTCCCCACCCAGTGACCTGGGACAATTACCTTTCACCCCTGGGCACTTCTGAGAGGCAATACTTCCCTCTCGCAAGCACACAGTCGGAGTGTAGAAAAGAAACTTTTACTGAAAGGACGGAAGTCATCCGACATTAATTAGGAATTCATAAACATAAAACTGTGAGCAGGATGCCCACGCCAAAGTGCGTGGGGGCAGTGTCTTCTGCCTCATGTTCTTGAGTTTCTATAACCAAAAGTTCCTTTACTGTGCCCTGCTCTGCTCCCTCACCATACCCCACTCACAGTGGTTGTCCTTGGTCAGTGAGGACCCAGGGGTCAGAGGTACATTTGTGTGACTTCACCTCCCACCAGAGAAAGAAGGCACCTTGCTTGCTCCACCATCTGAACACCTGCTCTGGCTGGCTGCCCCACCAGCTGCTGTTCCTTGCCGCCTGCTGCTCCCACTGGCTCACCACTATCACTGTCATCTTCTGCTGCTACCAGCCTCTCTGCCACGACCTCTGTAAGTCAGCCCCTTAGTGACTGTCAGTTCCTAGTGATTTTTAGCTCTCAGCAAGCTGGGCAGAAACACTGTCCCCCCAAAAGTGATTTCAGCACTTAAAATAACAAAAGGATCTTAACAAAGCTTATTTAGTTCTATCTTTGAACACTGGGGAAAAACGGGTTAAACCAGACCACGGACTCTTAGAGAGAGTCCACACTTCCTGGCTAAAATACCCAGTCCCACTTCTCTTACTTTCACAGAGGTCTGGCATTCGAGCCCCTGCCTTAGCGAGTTCCTTTCAACTGAGGATGACCCCTCAATCAGAATGGGCTCATAGCAGTTCTGCTCCACTTTACTCATTCAATAGAGATAACAATGTGGATAACAGCATTTCACTACCCCTGCATTCAGTACTACAGTGTTTTGTAACCCAACACCAGCCAAAGTTGATCACTTTTGAGCAACACAACTTCTGTCTGCTGGCTACCTACACAGAGTAGGTGTGTTCATGTAAATACAGTTTGCTCCTGAAGTCTCTCCCTGTCCCCAACTAGCTGTCAGGGGAGAACTCATTCAGACCCTGCTTACAGTAGTTTCTTTTTTCTTTTCCTTCATCCATTTCTCTCTCCCTCCTACTTTATTGTCTCTACACCATTTTCTCTTTTGTTGTTCCTGTAGAATAGTTTTTGTCCTTCTCTTTTATTTTTCCTTTCCCCTTACTCTTTGTTCTGGCTTTCAGTGCTGCTGCTCATCCCCTTGTTCTCTCCTAACCTAGGGCTAGATTGTGATTGTAGGCATGGCTTTGAGAACAGGGCAGTGGTTAAACTGCACCACCCTTGGAGTTGACCCTGGAGACATTGGGCCTCAGAGATACCCTCTTAAACACAGTTCTATTCTTGCTGTCCCCTAGCTCTGTGGGCAGTAATCTGCAGCTGGTTTATACCAAGAGTGAATTATGACACACTCCCCACTCTGGCCTCGATACTAGTGTGTTAGGGAGGTGGAGCCAAAGCTCTGCATGTCCCCTACCAACCTGCTCCACATACTCATATATGCCTGGATCCAAGGTGCATATATCTTGTACAGGAGTGTTTTGAGAGTGTTCTTATGTTCATAGCCAGGGACACATGGTCCCACTCACAATCTAGCTCTTTGTTTCTCTCCACACCCTGCCCCTCTTCTAATCTGCTTCTTTTCAGATTCTTATGCCATGCCCATGACTGCAGTATTAGATTCCTTGCCCTCTGGTTCCCTTTTACTCTTCCCCGCATCAGAAACTTCCCTTCTTACTATTGGGGGTTCTGCTTTTGTTCTCCTCCAGCCTTCCCCCTCCTGGGTGTGTCAATGCATGAGAAACCTGAGTCTGTGGGACCTGCGCTTGTGGACTTCTAAGCCCATTCTTAAGCATCCAGACTGCATTAAAAATCTGGGCTAACAGTTGCTGGATTCGCATCGCACACCAGTGCTAATGCATCCACAATGCACTATGCAGACCTGCTGACTCAAGTCTGCTGGTTGAGCTGAGTTCACATTGCAAAATGACAACTTGGACCCAAATCTCAGCAGGACTCTGCCTCAGACCCACCCTCCTGGGTGGTCCTAGGATTGGATCTGGAATGGTTGCTGGCCCAAGTCAGACAAATGTGTGTGTGAATGGTCGGTTCAACCCTGAGTCTGAGCCCTGATTTACAATACAGTGTAGATGAATTCTTGCTGTCTTTCAATTTGAGTTTCTCATTCAAGTGCTTTGATGTTTTTGTATGATAGAGGAAAACACATATTACTTAGGGTATATCTACACAGCACACGAAGCCTGGGTCTGTGGATCTGGGCTTTTGGACTCATGTTTCCAAGCCCACACCTGCGCATCCATACTGCACTCTGCAGACCTGAGTCAGAACTTCAGCTTCTGTGGGGGTGTGCTATCATATCCCAGGGTTCCTAGCACCCTCATCAGCTGACGCAGTGCTGGAGCTTTCTCCAGAGTGGGTTGTGTGTCTATCTATCCCACGGGAGTTGATCGGAAGTATTTTGGGTGGTTTTAGCCCACCAACACATCTAGCCAAGCCATTTTGTGTGAGTATGCTTTCCGGAGCCAGAGCCAACATGGATCCTGCCCTGGTGGAAGAACTTCTCTCCCTCATCCTGTCAGTCCTATTTTGGGACACAGCTGGAGCATCTGTTAAATGCTGGTGGACATTTTGGCTGCAGTTTATGAACTGCCAAAGACATCTCTTACTGAGATGCCAGCTGTGAGCCAGCTGATGCTGCTCATGTCTGTTGCCGCCTTAGCCACAGATTCCTCTGTTGCAGACCAGCACTTCTAGAATGGGACACTAGGCACAGACCAGTAGGATCACATTGCCATGCGGACCTGGGATGTCCAGCAGTGGGTCCAGAACTTTTTGTTGAAGAAACAGATGTTTCTTGCAGTTTGTGATCAGCTTGCCCTTACCCTTCAGCGCCAGGACACACAGATGAGGCCGGCTTTCCTGGTGCAGCAATGTGCTACTATAGCCAGCTGGAAGCTGCACACCCCATGGTGCTACAGGATATCCAGCTTGGAGTTGGCAAAACAACTGTGGGAGTTTTTGTAGCAGAGATTTGTGAGGCAATCAGGATTGCAATTTATCCAAAGGCGGTAGGCATTACAAGTTTTCCTGAAATAATTGCTGGTTTTCAGAGAATGGGTTTCCAAATTGTGCTGGGGCAGTGATGGGACTTATGTGCCTATAGCTGGCCTACTGCAAGGAGCATTTGGACATAAACTGCAAAGGCCCTGGTTGATCACAGGGGCAGATTCATAAACACTAATGTAGGATGCACTGGCAGAGTCATACCACCAGGGAACTCCAGAGAAGCTGGGATGTTATTCCCACTGGATTACATGAAGTTATTGTCCTCACTGTCATTCTAGGGACCCTGCTTACCCTTTGTTGCCACAGCTTATTAAACTGTACTCTGATTTCAGAGGATCTGCAAAAGAAGAGTCAGTTACATACTCAGTAGCTAGAGGGTGGTGGTGGAATGTGAATTTGGCAGATTAAATCCTATTGGTGCGGCCTTCAAAACCATTTGAATGCCAGTGTTATTAGTGAAATCCACATTATTGTGGCTTGCTGTGCTCTGCACAATGTTTCAAAGGAGATGGGGAACCTTTTCACGAGGAGTAGACTCAGGACACTGCTGGATAGCTGAACCAGTGCACACAGAGAGCTAACGCACATCTCATGACTGGTGCTGGATCCAGATATGCAACAGAAATCAGGGATGCTTTGTGTGCCCACATTATGGGTATGCACGTTCCCATGCTTGAGAGGGAATGAAATGGTACTAGAGGTTTATAGATTATTAGTGATGACAATTTGTAAATTTTTATTATGAAACTTTGACATTGGGTATGTGATGACATCATTAGCAGTTGTGTCACTTTTATCATTATGCAAAATAAAACCTATTATGCTAGCCTTTGGGCAAATCCAACGTTTTATTTTACATGTATTTACATGCTGTAACAATCAGTGATGCAGACCAGCTGCCATCATGCTGTGCAGCACAATAGTATAACCAAATTTGGTCCAAAAAACTAGTCAAAGAGCCATGTTCTCCTTGGCCTTTCTGGCATGTTTTTCATGTATGGGCTGTGCCTGGACAGGAGTGGATGAATGCACATATTTCAGAGTAGCAGCCGTGTTCGTCTGTATCCGCAAAAAGAACAGGAGTACTTGTGGAATCTTAGAGACTAACAAATTTATTTGAGCATAAGCTTTCGTGGACTGCATCCGAAGAAGTGGGCTGTAGTCCACGAAAGCTTATGCTCTAATAAATTTGTTAGTCTCTAAGGTGCCACAAGTACTCCTGTTCTGAATGCACATAGTACATTTATCCATTCTATGTACCTGTGTTTGCCCATGACGTGCTCCAGCTGCTCCTTGAATTGTACAAAGGATGAATGCTCTCCAGGACTCAGTAGTGGTGTGCGGATTGCCACCATGGGTCAGAAGCAGAGGCTGAAGGATGCACCAGAGCCTGCAGCGTGGTGGCCATCACCTTCAGTAAATGCTCAAACAACTCCTTCTATTGCGGTCTATCTGCCTCTCTCAGCCAGTGATCATGCTCTAGGAATATGTCTTCCAATTTCTCCTTATTGGATTCTTCCTCTGTCTCTCTTTCCACCCTGCAAGCATCCTTAGCCCTGCTGAACTAGCAACAGGATAGCTGGATCTGCTGATTTGTTTTATTGAGCAGGTCTCCCAGGAGCCCATCTCAGACTCTCTCTTCCCCTGTAGTAGGGTGGTTCTCACACCCAGGTTCCTTGTGTCAGCTGTTTCTCCTTTCAAGTCCCTTCCAGCTCCACAGGGGTGAGACAGAGAACATTATTGTTTGAGCCTGGTAAAAAAAATACATTTCCCAGTTTATGAAAAGGGTTACTTTAATTCAAGGTCAAAAGATTACACTTTTATCAATGGGCTGTATTTTATTATATTCACACAAAACCCACTACCACTTCACATGTCCTTTGGAGGAGCACTGAAAACCAGCAGATACCATGGTAAGACACACCTACAACATTTAAATCTATTTTTTTCCTATATCCCTTTCTTGGGTGTTGGGAGGAGGGGGAGGGGGAGGAAGGGCTGCCTGCAGGGGGAGACTTAAGTGATGTGGTTAAAAGCTGTGGTTGTTCAATCTGTCAGGCAGGGCAAGCTCTGGAGATCATTGATATTCTGGAAGTAGCTGAGTGAAAGTGGGAACTTCTGTTCTAGGCCAGTAGAGTATAGCATTTCTGTATGCTAAGGAGCTATTTCAGTTTCTAGTGACCAAACAACATGTGACACTGGCTGACCAGGTGCCAGCTCATGCCAAGGCTCTGTGGCCTCAATGGAACACTGACAAATGCATAGCTGGAAATCAGTCTGGCTCACCTGTGTGTTCATATTGTTAAAATGGGTATTAGATTTATAAAAAATGCATTTAGTGTTTAGATTTTATGGAATGCTTGTAAATTGCTGCATGCATTAATCTCACTTATAATAGCAATAACCTAGGATATAAGGTAAAATTTAAGTGTTTGCTATATTACTGTAAATGTGTTTGTTCTAAAACTGGAAACACCCAGTCAGGAGAGAAGCATTACCAAGTGTGATATACTAGTTTGCCACAGGCAGGAGCGTAGCTGGGGTGGAGCAGGGGGAGTGGCCGCTCCCCCACTGAGCGCATTCTGCAGAAGTGGCACCTTAGGAGCTGACTCCCTGGGTGCTCTGGGGCTGGAGCACCCATGGGGAAAATTAGCAGCCCAGGTCCCCGTGCCGCCCAGCTCACCTCCGCCTCCGCTCTGCCTCCTCAGCGGAGCAGCCACCACATTCTGCTTCTCCCCCTAGCTCCCAGGGCTTGCGCCATGAAACAGCTGATTTGCAGCAAGCCTGGAAGGGAGGGGGAAGGAACATGGTGTGCTGGGGAAGAGGCGGGGCCAGGGTGGGGATTTGGGGAGGGGTCCAATAGGGGCAGAGTCAGGGTGGGGACAGGTGGAAACAAAACAGCGATCTGGTAGGAAAGAACAGATTTTTTCCAAAGCCTCAAGAAATTAACAAACAAAAACAAAAAAAAAACCACAATGAAAAATGTGGTCTCCACCCCTGCAAGTGCTTTAAAAGCATTGTATCAAGTTGCATACCACATTGCAAAGAATAAAAAGCCTTACATAACTGGGGAAAAACTGGTTCTCCCAGCTGCAATTGACATTTGCAGGATGATGCTTGGTGACAGTGCAGCAGAGAAGTTAAAAATGATCCTGGTGTCAGACAGCACAGTTAGCCACCAAATCTCTGACATGTCAGAAAACATCAAGGAACAGCTGATCTCTCAATTACAGTCCAGTTTATTTGCAATCTGGTTACAAGAAACATACCCCTTGCCCCACTCAAAAGTTCATGATTTATATTAGTGTCTTTGGATTTTCAAGGTGTTCAGCAAGGGGATTTATGTTCACTCCTTCATTTCAGGCCCAATCCAACATTCTCCATGCACTCAGAACTCCCATACATTCCAACGGGCATCTTGGTTCCACAAAAAATACAGGATCAGGCTCCTTGTAGAGGAGCGGACTCACCCCTGCGGCACCTCCTGCTGGTGACTTCTGGGAATTAGCTCTTCCAGCATCCTGGAGTACCCCCTACAGGCTGGTGATCTACCTGTCCTCTGGCCCCATGTCCCTCCCAGACCCCAGTGCCCTTGTATCTGGGGTGCTGCCCCCTCCTGCCCCCACTCACTATCCCTACCTCACCTCAGAATAAGGCCACTGCCAGTCTCCAACTAGTCCCTATTCCCTAGGGCAGACTGCAGTATAGGCCACTCATCACAGGCAAGGTTGGGTTTGGACCTGCTGCCTTGGCCTAGCCCTGGGCTGCCCTCTGCAACCCCCAGTACCCCTTGGCCTCCTACTAGGCCACAGTCTGGGGCTATCCAGCCTGGAGAACCTCAACCTTTCCCCAGCACTGCTCCACTACAGGTACCCTGTGTCTCACTCCCTGCAGCCAGGCCCTTCTCTCCCAACACAGACAGAAACTACTGAGCTCCTGGCTCCCAGCCTTTTTATAGAGGCCAGCTGTGGCCTGATTGGGGCATGGCCCAGCTGTAGCTACTTCCCCAATCAGCCCAGCTTTTAGAGCTGCAGTCCTCTGCCAGAGCTGTTTTAAGCCCTTCCAGGCCGGAGCAGGGTAACCACCCTGCTACACCCCTGATTTTCTTCTCGAGATAGAAGCCAAGAGAATTTGAGTTTCTCATATTATTACAAGCTATGAAAAACTCTTAAAACTAGCAGAGGCGGCTAAAAAGTACAACAATAAAAATATCCTGAGACTCCGTATAGTCTGGACACTGAAATGCAGAAATATGACTTGACATGCAAAACAACCAC
>NC_048298.1:47925275-47993765 GCF_013100865.1 Trachemys scripta elegans
TGGCACCTTAGAGACTAACAGAAGTATTGGGAGCATAAGCTTTCGTGGGTAAGAACCTCACTTCTTCAGATGCAAGACTTCTTACCCACGAAAGCTTATACTCCCAATACTTCTGTTAGTCTCTAAGGTGCCACAGGACCCTCTGTTGCTTTTTATGTAATATAAGCAATCCATGTTTGCACTAGTACACTATGTGTACTCCATGTAGTTTGAGGGCTTATCTAGAAATACTACTTAAATATCACAGATAAAATATTCTATAACAAAATATATGTATAATATAAGAATAGGATTTATTCCTTGTTCAGTCAAAATTGCATAACTATAACTTTAAATAAGGTATCACAAAATGAAAATAATGACATCAAGAAAGCCTGAATCTTCTGCCTAATCCTTGAGAATGAAAATGCATCTTAAAATGTTTTGTCTTTGTGGTTGATCATTATTGATTTTCTCTGTGGTTGGTCATTATGGTGAATAGTGAGTAACTGGCAGCCCTTTGAGTTGAGCTTTCTGTATCAAATTACTGTAAGAGATGTTCCTCACAAAATTTCAGCATTATCCCATTTTTCTAAAATAAGAGAAAACCCTTTAAAAAAATCAACACTGATTTCAGAAAGCATCAGAGGACAGAGAGAGATAGAATTAACTGGATGCTCAATGTGATGTAAATCAACACATCACAGTAGATATGGTGCATACATTGCATAATGGTGCACTACATCGCTATCTTCTTGTCCTTCAAACCACTACAGAGCAATGCACTGAAGGCATCAGAATGTGAAGGGATAGGTGTCCTGGTCTTCAGGGACATCCCTCTCCCTGGTCAGGTTCATTTATCTGGTCATTCTTAAGACTGGCTTTTGTAAAAACCGAGATACTAGAGTATATTAACGAAGCATTTAAACTATGTTCCTGCCTCACAGCAGTACTCTTCTGTGACTGGACATGTTAATAAGGAGACAGGTTGAAGACACCAGTAACATTGAATGGATAGCATTAGGAGAATTCTCTCTTCCTGAATGTTTTGGTGGGGGCTAGGGTTTTGATGGAGGACTCCTCCATGCTTCAGTTGGGGAAAGAGTCCCGGACAGAAAAGAGCTTACAAATTGAAGGGAAGAATATGCTAATTAAAAAGATGAGGAGCAAAGATAGGACACCGAGGGTTTGTACACACTACCACTTACTGCGTTATAATTTATGTCACGCAGGGCTGTGAATAAGCCACCCCTGAGTGATGTAAGTTACACCAACCTAAGCGTCAGTGTAGACAGTGCTATGTTGTTGGGAGAGTTTCTCCCACCAACATAGCTACTGCTACTTGCCGGGGCTGGAGTTATTAAGTCGATGAGAGAACTCTTACTGTGCCTCTGTAAGCTCTGTAGTAACTGAGAAGTAGAGCTTATCAAAATTTTCCAAATTTCTCATTTTTAATGAAATTTTTTATCAAAGATAGATTTTGGGCAAAACTCCCTGAAATTTTTCAATGACAAACTTCAATCAAAAATTTGAGGTCTTTTTTCCAAAGAGCTCTTCTAAGAATAAGGGGTCAAGTTGCTGAAAAGTGGAGTCTGGCAATAAGTGTCAATGAGATGAGGAGAGATCCTGACACTAAAGGAAGAGCTGTCCAAACATCAAGAGGGATAGACCTAAACAAACACTGTGAGAAACCTTGCAGAATTCGACACAATGAGAAGAGACCTACAGAAATAGCATAGGGAAGATACCTCCTGAGTTACTTCTGAGGATCACGTGTCATGCCAGGCATAGAAATCAAACTCAAGTAGATCAACTTAGATGAGAGGATTCTGAGTCAACTTGATTCATTGTTACTTTTTTACTTACCACATGAAGTCAAACAAATGATTTAATTTGCTGTGTAGCATTTTATTGCATTCTGAATAATTTGCCATGTAATAAGTTAATGTTTTTCATATGTTTTAAGTGCCTCACTTTTAAACCGGACAAAGAACAATTCATCACTCTTGACTCTATTCATCTGTATATGCAATTTTGCAAAGCACAGGAATGACACATTTAAAGAAAGATAACAATGAAAGAGATGAGCAAGACTGAGTATTAACCTCATTCTTTGTTGTTATGGTTGATGAAAATCACTACATCTAACTGCATATAACTGGCACTTTTCACACATAAATTTTCACATGTAGTTTGAATGCTGTTTTCAGCATCAGAAATGCTAAAAATACATATGCATTTTTCAATTTCATGTTATCATTTTGAAGCCTAATGGCATATTTTCTGGCCTTATTTGCATGTGTAGCTATGAATGATGTTCTCAAATAAAGATTTATTTTTTTTAAAACAGATCATTGACTCTGAGAAGGTAATAATGTAGGAGTTAAGGGATTTTCTGTGGAATTGTAGCCTGTGGAAAATTACATCAAATCCGCTAATGCATACACTTCAACGAAAATCCAGTAAATAGAATAAATATGTTAGAAAATTCACTTTCTGTGCATGAAATCAAAGATACCATCACATAAATAAAACACATTTAAGTTACATTAACATTATGAAACAAGCCAGGGAGTGCAATTAAGGTATGTTCTTTTTCTTCATTTTATTAATTTTTAAATTTTTTGACAATGCACTATCACAAATGAGTGCATTTATGTATTTGAAAAAGAGGCAGTACATAATTAGGTCAATTCGTTAACTAATGTTAATCCAACGGTGCACTCTACCCAACAAATCAGACACAGTACTAGATATAACATCCGTATCTGGGGTTATACCAGTGACTGAGAGAGTAAATGGGCTTCATACTATACCCAGAAGACTATGTTTACCTTTGTCAGACTAATACAAAAGTGAATGTCTGAGTCAGTGGCCTACCACTGACAACACCCTGCCATCTGCTTTTCAGCAATCAGATACAGGGATTATTTGCTAGAGGACATCAGCTTTCTGAGCTGCTTTAGCAGTGCACAGAGAGAGAGAAGTGGCTGCTCAGGCAGTAAAGACCAAAACCATATAGAACTTTAGTGATCAATATAAACAGCTTGAATTGCACCTGGAAGCACACAGAAAAGAAGAACAGGCTTTGAAGCACTCGTAAAATGTGCTCCCTTACTACCAACGCTGCTAAGCAAGCTGGGAACCTCCTTCTGTACCAGCTGTAGCTTCCAAGTGGTCTGCAGATGCAACATATGGTCTACAAGACACAGATCAGTAGACTAATATTATGCCCGCACCCTATTGTACTTAAGTATTTGAGGACATATGTTACACAGAGTGCATTACTAGCTGTGCATTGCCTTGTACCTGCGGACATTATTCCACAAGCTTTTGCTTTTGTTTTTGCTTCTTTTTATAACAAAAAGTGGGATTTTAATACATCCAAAATTTTCTATAGAGTCGCTTTAGAACTGAATTCAGCCATGTATTTAATCAAAACTCAATATCAGGGCTTAAGTTGTTCTTAATGTAATTCAGCTTGCAAAGCCAGATGCAGGTTGTTGTTTTCTGCCATTATGTTACCTTGGGATCCAGCTCTCGGATTCATTGAAATCAACAGAAGGAGTAGGAGTAGGAGTCAGTTCATTCAGAGCTCAAAGTGGGCAGCTATCTGACAAGCATAAGCAATATTTCTTTGATCATAGTCTCTTCTGAATAGCTTGGTTGAATAGCTCTGCCTTGGTTGAATAGCTCTCTGCTGCGTTCTGGGACCTGGTAAGAAGGAGAAACTTACTGGGCAAATACCTGATCTCAGAAGGAGTCTTGCAATGGAGAGATCAAGAATCTAAAGGAGAAGGAGGTGAACAGCACAAAACAATGAAGGTGAAGCAGAAAGGAAGGCCAAAAAGATGTCATCATACAGACCCTGATCTTCATATCTGGCTTAGTCTCCAAGCCCAGTCTAATCAGTAGTGAAATGGACTTCTGGGTATATGATTGGTAGTAGAGCTGTGCCAGAAAATTCTCAAAAGTTAGTAAGGAAAAATTGTTTTCTACTCTTGGTGCTCCAATAATCTAAAATTGGGTTTACTCCAACATCTTTGCTTAATCAGGGAGCTCCATAGTCATCCCTTGAGAACCAGAATATTTAGGGCAGTAGATCAGATTTCAGTAACATCTAAATTGATTGATTGTCAGTCACTGAAATCAAAATGTGGTGCTTCATAGGCTCAGTACTTGTCCCTTCTGAGGCCCTGGCATTACAATACTTATTTAAGGTATTTTGGGGGCCATTCCCTTCATATGGAGAGCAGGATATCTAGAAGCTATCTCCTGCCAGTTCTCCTTCCTGGCTTTCCACAGTAATAAAACAGTTTGTGGTCTGGTTCCAAGTTTTATCCTGAAGACTAATTCCAACTTCCAAAGGAATCTGGACATTAATCTCCCTTCCTTTTCACACTGGATAGCTTCAGATAGAGAAAAAGCTTTTGCATTTGGGGATTTTTTAGGGCCCTAAAGGTTTACCTACACAGAGTTGAGGAAATCAAGATCTCAAATGCCTTGTTTATACTATATTATGGCCTCAAAAAAGATCAGTCCACTTCCTGACTGGCTATTGCTAATTAAATTTGTGTATGAGGGAAGCATATTTAACAGAGGGACTCACACATCCCAGTTCACTCTGTGATGGGTTAGATCACAGAAACCGCCTTGGGAATTGCCAACTGATGTGCTGAGACTACCTCTGAGCCCATTTTCCCTGGCAGCTTGGGACTTCAGTGCCCTGCCTGGTTTGAGCCAGACACGCTTGCCTGCTACAAACACAGACCTAGGTCTGAACCACTTCCCCTCAAAACTGCAGGTTTGACTGAAAACAGCTTAAGAAGTGTTCCTGTCTCCAACACTCAGATGCCCAGCTCCCAATGGGGTCCAAACACCAAATAAATCCGTTTTACCCTGTAGAAAGCTTATACAGGATAAACTCATAAATTGTTCGCCCTCTATACCATTGACAGAGAGATATGCACAGATGTTTGCCCCCCCCAGGCATTAATACATACTCTGGGTTTATTAATAAGTAAAAAGTGATTTTACTAAATGCAAAAAGTAGGATTTAAGTGGTTCCAAGTAATAACAGACAGAACAAAGTGAATTACGAAGCAAAATAAAATAAAACATGCAAGTCTAATCCTAATACAGTAACAAAATCTCACCCTCAGAGATGTTCCAATGAGCTTCTTTTACAGACCAGCCTCCTTCTAGTCTGGGTCCAGCAATCATTCACATCCCTGCAGTTACTGTCCTTTGTTCCAGTTTCTTTCAGGTATCCTTTGGGGTGGAGAGGCTATCTCTTGAGCCAGCTGAAGACAAAATGGAGGGGTCTCCCAAGGGCTAAATAGACTTTCTCTTGTGGGTGGAGACCCCCTCCTCTCTTCTATGCAGAATCTAGCCACAAGCTGGAGTTTTGGAGTCACATGAGCAAGTCACATGTCCATGCATGACTCAGAACTTTACAGGTGGCAACCATTGTTCACATGCTACCTTGAATGTCCCCAGGTAGTCTTCCAAGGTTCCATTGTCCATTAAGTGTTTCTTGTTTGGGCACTTAACTTGCAAAATCCTTTCTTAAGAAGCTGACCAAATGCCTTACTAAGGCTACTTGAAATCAAACAAGTACACAGCCAATATTCATAACTTTGAATACAACAATGACACATGCATACAAATAGGATGAATATATTCTTCAGATCATAACCTTTATAGAGATACGTTACATGGCATATGTAGCATAAAACATATTGCAGTTATGTCATATATACATTCATAAGCATATTTCCATAAAGCATTATGGGGTGCAACTTCACACACACCCTTTCATAACACAAGATCCTTGTGGACAGAGAGAGAAATTGCTTCAATATAGGCAATCTGTGGAGTGACCTCTTGGCTCTCCATAGATATCTTCCAGTGCCTTTATTGTACGGAAGTCAGAGCTTCCTCCAATGCAGTTTTTAAACGTGGATTTCTGAGTGCTGTAGTCCAGTGATACTCCAGCTGGTTCCCCATATAGGTGCCAACTCCATGAAAAAAATAGTAGGTGCTGAGCACCCACTGGCAGCCCCCCAATCAGTTCCTCCCCTCCCCCCAACGCCTCCCATTCGCCAGCAGCCCTACTGATCAGCTCCACCTTCTCCATCACAGCGCCTCCTGCCCACCATGGATCAGCAGTTCAGCAGTGTGCAGGAGGCACTGGGGGGAGAAGCAAGAGTGGGGCACACTCGGCGGACAGGACGGAATGGATTGGGGTGGGGCAGGAAGAGGCAGGGCATGGGTTTGGGGGAAGAGGTGGAGTGGGGGTGTGGCCTGGGGTGAAGCGGGTGTCAAGCATAAAGATGATGCCTATGGTTCCCTAGATTAAGTCCTACCTGGTCTAGTTGTCAGTTACTGCTAGACAAAACCTAGTTTCTGAAGGTTGATCTCCTACAACAGGAAAGGTAAGCCCATCTCTTATCTAGGATGGAAAAATATAACCTCCAAAATTCTTCAGTGTTTACTTATTTCTACATCTGTTCTATGTTGAGCTAAAGCTGTAACCTTCAAGTGCACACTCAGGGTGGGAATTCAGTAGAAAGGGAAAACAATAAGGTCCAGACCCTCAAAGGTATTTAGGTGCCTAACTCCCACTGACATCAATAGGAGTTAGGGGCCTAAGTATCTTTGAGGATTTGGGCTTAAATTCTAATGCATTGAGATGAGAATTAACTCTACTGTTTAATCCAGTTCCACAAGCTTTAGTATGCCCTGCTACACCTATAGCACTCTACAGTCAATAGTTTGCTATCTAACCTAAAAAGAACAAGTGCTTACATTTGAATTTAAACCATCATGGTGTATCAGGTCATGGACATTCCACTTTTACATTACATCACACAGTGTAACACAATAACATGTGAGCAATCAAACACAGTACAGTGACTATAAGGGACATGCTTGTATTTGGATCCAAAGTTGCTATTACTATAAATAGTGACCTTACATTCTCATCAAACTAATGTGGCCTGATAAGCTAGTATTTTGTATTGACTCTTTATGACTGGTAGTTTGTTTCCTACCCATTGAGAAGAAAGCTTTTGAAATGACTTTGGCTCCTGTGATGTCATGGAATGAGCAATTGGAAGTAGGAGAGTTAATTTTTCACATCTGAAAATCTTGGCCTAAGCGATTTACGTGAGGTCATGTAGAGACTAAATAACAGAACCCAGGAGCCCCAGTCTGCGCTACACTTCCTTTTCCTCTCTGTAAAACTGGTTAAGATTCACCACATCACATATTTTCTTATTGGCTCTGATGGGAAAAGCGAGCTGAAGCTAAACATTCATTTGGGAATATTTTACAATAAATGAGGACAACACAATTCATACGTTTTGTGTATGAATATGAAAAGTTCAGTGTTATGGTTATGGGTCACTCATTTGGACAGTAAATTGTCAAGTGACATTTTAATCATCTGTGTTGTGGTTTGAGTTTTGTCTTTCTCAGCAAAGGGATGTGTGTCTCGGACCACAGCTGAGTAATTATATATATAACAAAAAAAGCTCTTGGGCTAGTGATTCAGCATGGAAGTCTTAATGACAGAAGCTTAATGACAACTCTTGCTTGGTCCTCCTTAGGAAACAGGGTACGTCTACATGGGGATAAAAGACCCACAGCATGGCTGGTCTGCGTCAGCTGACTTGGGTTTGCAGGGCTTAGGCTACAGGGCTAAAAATTGCTGTGCAGATATTTGGGCTTGGGATGGATCCACACTCGCAGGGTCCCAGAGCTCGGCTCCAACTCAATCCCAAATGTCTACCCACATGTGGCTCGTCAGAAGTTAATATGCGGCTCCTTGTATAGGCACCGACTCCAGGGCTGGAGCTACAGGCACCAACTTTCTAGTGTGCTGTGGGGTGCTCATTGCTCAAACCCTGGCTCTGCCACAGACCCTGCCACCACTCCACCCCTTCCCAACCCCGCCTCTGAGCCTGCCATGCCCTTGCTCCTCCCTTCTCCCCCCCCCCCCCAAGCCTCCTGCATGCCACGAAACAGCTGATCGGGAGCTGCGGGGAGGGAGGGGGAGGCGCTGATTGGCGAGGCTGCTGGTGGGCGGGAGGTGCTGGGAACGGATGGGAGGGGGGAACTGATCGGGGTTGCTGATGTATTACTGTGGCTCTTTAGCAATGTCCATTGGTAAATTCTGGCTCCTTCTCAGGCTCAGGTTGGCCACCCCTGGTCTACCCAGCAATTTTTAGCCCCAGAGTCCAAGCCCCCTGAGCACAAGTTAGCTGACCTGGGCCAGCCATGGGATTTTGATCCCTGTATAGACGTATCCCGATTGAATCAGTAGCAGCATAGGTCATTTGAGGATGCTGATGTAAAATGTACAGGATTAAAAGAAATTGATATTTTTCCTTTTTATTCTATCTAATAATCTCCTTAACCCATAACATTAAATCATGTAAGAACCTAAGAAGACAGCTAAATGTGATTATAGTTTCCTGAAGGATACAGGATAAGGCCAGAGCGTGGCCAGCATCAGAACAAATGCACAAGGGAACAGTCTCTTCTCCATTGTCTCTCTCGGGTTTTGCACACTCCTGAGTAATGGACGGCTCCCTCCTCGCATTCCCAGGCCATTAAACTCTTCGTGAGGTGATAAGAAAGGAGGCAGAGCCACTGGGCCACCTTCCTCCCCTGCTAACTAGCCAATTCAACTAGCAGGCATGCTGCATCCTCTGGGGTGGGGCAATTTCATATATCCCCAATTCTCTCCCTGGTGGCATACTCTGGCCCCTAACAATTAAAAATTATGGCCATCATTTTCAAATGGGGTTTAATGAGATGATCCTTTGCAATACATCCAAAACTGACTCCTTTGCATAAAAGGGAGGGCAGGAAGGAATCTGCTGTAGAAGTGGTGCCCTGTTCCATATTCTTTTCAATCAGTTGGTTTGCATTTTTCAGGTAATCTTTACAAAGAGACTAATTTCCCAGAGTGAAAGCTTCTGTTCACCTTGATAGGGCCCAACGTCTGGCTCTATTAAATAAGGGGGTCCTCACAAGCCCTCCTCCCCATCAGTGCTATCTACATTGAGATCTAAATGCTGTTTTCTTAGTAGTTAGGAATGCTCCACAGAGCACAACCACAGCACTATGACAGATATTCAGTCCTTTGCACTGAATTTCTCATACAGTGTGTTGTGTCTACTCTTATTAGTGGCCTGGGAATACTGTGTATTTTAATTTTTGTTTCCTTCTACAATTCTGCTGAATTGCTTTAACCATGCTACTGAAGAAAATACAAAATATTGTAAATAAACATCAGCCTGAGCATATGGAAAAAATGCTTGCTGTACAATAAACTAATGCAATATTAAAAGTGACAGTGTGTATTAGTGGTCTCCTAATACATCTGTGTGATAGACTATATCCCTGTGTTCACACCCTGAACACTATTGTAATAATCTTTGTACAAAGTATGCCTTGTGAGGTATCATTTGAAAGCTCATAATTTGCTGATCATTATTGTTCTGGTAAAATATGTGTGGCAACATTATATGTGACGTTATAATATTCCACTGTATGGGTGTTATTAGCACAGGTTCCAAATTGAAGTTGGCAAATTGATCTTAAAGGAATAGGTGCTCTGCTTAATTTGCATTTAAGCAGTAAAGAGAGTCATCAGGCAGGAAGGGAAACAAAGGAAGCTCAAACAGTTAAGAAAATAGAAGCAGAGAACATTCTTCCACACAGAGTTTTTGTTTCCTGGTATCCAGCTGGATACATTTTTCAACAGGGGGACTGAAACTATAAAGAGGAGAGACAAAGACCTCAAGGCACCCTGCCCCCTTCTCTCTGCCCAGCCATTCACTGCTGCTGAAGGGACAAAGGAAGCAGCTGTTGAACTAGGGGAGGGATCCTGACATAAGAAGTTTGGTCAGTAAGACTACTGAAAGCACATGGTGAGAAAACTTTACTTTGAATTTAACAGTTTGTTAAGTTAGGCACCAGTAGCATTTTATCTTTATTTTTTTGTAACCCTTTATGGCTCAGCACTTGTACTCATGTAAAATCTAACTTGTTTTATCTAATCCAGTGTGTTTAAAGTGAAGTGTCTGAGAAACTCCATTTGGGGTGGCAAGTTGTGTGCATATCATTTCATTAAAGAAATAATGTACTTTATATAACCTGTATTGTCCAGGAAAGGGATGGGCAGTACAGGACATATATTTCTGGGAAGTGTGTTGGGGTCACCTTGCAGTATAACCAGGGTTGGTGAGAGCCCAAGTGTGACCCAAGTGCCGCTGGCAGGCTGCACTTATTTACAGACACTCGGGGTGGGGCTTGCACACTGGAAGCTTGTTTGTGAGCGACCCCGGTGGGAGCTACCTCAGCAAAGCATTGTAAGGCACCCAAAGTTGCAGGACAGGGTTGACGTAGCTCTAGTCTCTAGACTGTACCCTGGTATGTCACAATCTGCTATCTATTTTATGACCTCTTCCTAAAGCATGCCTTAAAATATATAGAGGGTCTTAATTCTAAGGTAATATGAATCTTTATGATGATGAAGATGATTTAAAAGCAATTTAGACTGAAGCTAAGGATAAATCACTTAAAGCAGAAAATAAGTTTATTTTACATCTTTTTTAACAATTTAAACTTATTGCAAGTTTAACCCTTTGGTGTCTTGCTGCTAATCTGTTTCTAACCTTTTCTCCCACTTCACTTTCCTTTTTCTTTGAACTCTTTCCCCTCCTTCTTTTCCTAACTATCCCCAACCTGGGCCAGTCTTTGGAGCCTGCAAAACCTGTGGTCCTGGGCCCCAATTTTGGGGGACTAACTGGCAGTGAGACACATTTTCAAAAACAAATGTCTAGTTTGCCACAGTAATTTTAAAACATGATGAGTTGTTTATGATTAGTAGCCGCCAAGGGCTGGCTTTTGGGGTCCAAGAAACATGCAGTGGTGGCTGCTTTGCTATTTTGAGTGGGAGTCAGCCGTGGAATGCCAAAGCTCCATAAGGTTAAAAAAAAGGAAGCTAGGACCACAGAACTTGCAATACACATGAGCTATTGGGAGCTACTTAAACAGTGGAACTACAGAACTTCACAGGTCACTGTGAACTAGTGGTAACCACAGACCCTGCAGTGCTTCTCAGCTCCATGCTTCAAGGAGAGTCTTAGGAAATAGGTTTCCTACAGAATTCCTAAACTTCGGGGCTTGTCTGCACCTTTCTACACTCCTCACAGGAGTGTCTTAAACCAATCTCTAATTATTAGGATTAGGATGAAGGCTGTTTGGATTAAATTATCCTACATTGATTTACTCTTTAATTCTTGCACTTTTCCTCGAAGTGCCTCTTGCTGGCTACTGTCAGAAACAGGATAATGGACTAGAAGCACCAATGGTCTGATCCAGTATGGCTATTCCTGTGTTCCTATTAGCAGTAGTATTATGGTGGTGACTACAAACACCAATCAAGCCTATTGTGCTAGGACTCTTTCTAAAAGCCTGTTTCTCTGAACCAGTTTTTAAAACCAATCAGAACCAAACTGTGAACAAGTCTCTAGCAGCAGGAATCACTCTTCTAACTAATTTAGAAAAACCTCTTCAAAGCAGTTTTAGCCATTACAAAAACAGTTCTGACTGCTGGAACTTGCTTATACGGCAGCTCCAAGAGGTCCAGCCCAACTAGTTTTGAAGTCAGTTTGAATTTTTGGGAGTAGTTCCCTGGAGTAGGCACGGCCATAAAGCACTAAAATGGCTTTTCTCTGATGGTGCTACATGAAAGGCAGAGGGCACTTGAAGGAATTTTCTATTTCAATATGACAAGCTGACAATTTATTTGCTAAGGTGACATTTGTGAGGGAGGGAGTAGAAACTGACAGCATAACATATTTGTCAATAAGCACAGCCAGAAAAATACCTTCTAAAATTAGATGGACCTAAAATATAAACAACTAAAACTCCTGCAAATGTTGCCGAGTTTTCTTACCTAATAGAGAAATAATAATTGACGAGTGTTTACAACAACAACAGTGATTAATGGGAAATCAGCCCTTATTATCATCAAGTGTCCCTAGACTCTTTAAAAACTGGTTTCAGATATGGAAGCTGGAGTCAGCTGCAACTAAACACAAGCCAAGCTCTGGCGGGTTTTCAATGTCACTACTTACTCCTAAATGTCACTGAGGAGTTGCCAACAGGTATGAAAAGGCACCAGCTGCTCAGCCTTGCTTTCAGAAGGAGCAAAAGAAGAGTAAAGCACAAATTGCACAAGGAAGCATGGGGTTTATAAAGGAAGAAAGAAATATTATAATAGCACTGTAGCAATATGCATTTCATCAGGTTAAAAGGGATCCCTCATCTTTCTATAGTTTTCTATTGCCGTGTGATTGCATTTTAAAGTCCCAGGGCCAAATTATGATGTAATTTACACTGGTGTAAGTTAAGACTAAGTCAATTGGCTGACATGGAACTTCTCCAGATTAAAGGTAATGTAACGGAGATCAGAATGTGGCCCCTAAGTCCAATTCTCACACCAAAGTAACAAATTGCACCCCAGCTTTCAGCCAATGTTGTTTCATGTTACTGTGTGGCAAGGTCTCACGTTCCAAAGGCTTCATTATGCTTATGTAAGGGGACTGTTGCCCCCTTACTAACATTCAGTGGGGGTGTTTTGGTTGCTAGCTCCCAGCACTAAAAGGGGAGGGGTCGATGGGAAATCAGGACCCTGAGACTGACAGTCCCCAGGAACAATGGCGAGAGGCCAATGCTCCAGGTAAGCCTGATTGACAGGGCGGGCAGGCTAATCAGCATGACAGGAGGCCAGGGTGGGTCCCGTCCTCCGTGTGAGTTGGAATTGCCTGGGTCAGACAGAGTGGGGCCGAGCTAAGGAGAGAGCAGGGGCCCAAGCTGAGCTGGAGAGCAGAACCGGGCCAGAGCCAGCGACGCAGCCCAGGGGGAGCAGATCCTGTGCTGGGAGCAGAGCTGCAGCCACAGAGCCAGAGACGCAGCCCAGGGGGAGCAGATCCTGTGCTGGGAGCAGAGCTGCAGCCACAGAGCCAGGTGTGGTGAGCAAGTGGGGCCAGCCAAGGGGGGACCTGGGCAAAGGGCCCAGCACAGAAAGACACCCCCAGACAAGGGCCCTTGCAGGCCAGACCGGGAGGGGGACCTTAACCCTACGGAGGGCTGACGCAGGGAAGAAGGGTCCCACCACTCAAAGCCCGGAGGTGTGTGGCCACCACCATTGCAAGTGTCCAACCCGCAGCGTCTCTGCAGCATGGCCAGGGCCTGAGAAGGAGCCTGGGACCTACAAGGAGCAGACTGTGACCTGCCCTGACGTTCCAGAGACACTGTTTGTGATGTTCCCTGCCACAGAGCGGGGTGATGTGTTTTCCTTTAACCTTTCCCATTTTTCCTTGTTCTTTTCTTTAGATTAATTGTTAATTAAATAACTTGTGTTTGCTTTAAATTGTATGGAATAATCAGTGGGTCAGGGAGGTGCCCAGTGCAGAGAGAGTACCCCGGAGTGGGGACACCCTAGCCCCTGCCCTAGGTGACCACAGCAGGGTTGGGGGTCGAGCCCCCCCCAGGAATCCTGGGCCCAGCCTTGTTGGGGTTACGAGGACTCAGACAGACGGGAGAGTGGAAGGGGAGCCCTCAAGGGCAGGGAGGCCTCTGGGTAAAGGAAGTGGGAGCGGGGACTCAGATCCTTTCGCTAGCCCACCTCACCGGGGTAGTGCAGAAGTCAGGAAAGTTCCCCACAATAGCGGGACCATTCTCCCGCTTACACTTATAAAACATAGTACAGTACATTTGCTAGCATACTGTGATGTATTATCCAAAATGATTAAAACTATGCTATACGTGTCATAAATTAACAAAGTACAATTTGCAATGCAGTTTCCTTGATTCCTTGCATTTGTTCTCTTACTTGCTAATTCCCTTGCTCATTTCTAGTGCCAGTTAGTAAGTGGGTTTAAAAGAACCAATGAGAAATTAAATTAGATTAGCCACTGGTGAGATGAACATGTGTACAAACTGAGAGGTACTCAGTAAGAGGGATATTTTCTGATGTACGTCTGACATTTACTGAAAATTAAATTATCTTTTTGATTTTAGAGCTGAAATATCTGAACCCTTTCTCTCTTCCTGTCTGGCTGTTAGAAACATAACAAATGTTTGCAGGATTCATATGTGAGTTGTGCTGCTTTGGGTCACCATCTGACTCAAAACATCCACTGATGACACTTCTAAGCAGATGCTGTGGATTTAAGTGGTTTATGTCATGACATCACTACTGAAATCACCTCTGGAGGAAACATAAGCTTGGTGCCCTAGAAAATTATCTTCAGGTCTCAAAAGAGATAGCATTAAGTGTATCAAAGGGATTTAGCCTTGAGCAGACTTCTAAAATCTATGCTGACATGCATATTAAAATGAATCATTTTGTGAAAATCTCATTGCAGCAAAATTAACTTTCCTTCCCAGTTTTGGTTTATTGGAGCACTGACCACAGAATGACAATAAGCTGAATGATGCTGCATCGCTGAATTAAAATTATGCCCACTTAAAATTGTGTATTAGATTCCTACTTTCTACATAGGGACAAGGCTACAGTCTCACTGTCATCAGTCAGAAGCCCCTCAATTGAAATGCAATGTACAGGTGTTAATGGGTTACCAGCTTCGTCTACCAAAATGCCACATTCGTATTGCTGGAGGATGCCAGTATGTAATTTTTAGCAGCTGATACATGGTTTCAGATGTTCAGATGGCAGGAAGAAGAAACTGGCAATTCTAAATATCTTGGGAGACTGTTTGCCAATTTTGCATTTAGGTATTTCATTGCCCTCATTAGAAACCTACCACACACTTATTGGATACCCAAAATAACCTTTATTTAAAAAAGACAAATAGGGACAAATTGTATTTCCATCTGTGCCCAAAAGATACTTTGACAATTAGGAACATGTTCTTCCTATTTATAAAATACATCTGTAGTATTACGGAACTTAAATAGAATGACAGAACCATAGAAAATAGAGGTGGAAAATAGTTTGTAGGCCATCTAGTCCATATCTCGGCCAGTGAAGGGTTGTTTCCTATATTCTCCTCCATTACCAGTGGGCGAGATTAACATTAGGCTGGAGAGAATTCACTGCCTGATCTTCCCCTAACAGTCCCATTGCTAAAGAGGAGTAAAATTTTGTCTAGTCCAGGGGTTCTCAAACTGAGGGTCGGGACCCCTTAGGGGATCACAAGACTATTACATGGTGGGTCGCGAGCTGATAGCCTCCACCCCAAACCCTGCTTTGCCTCCAGCATTTATAATGGTGTTAAATATATTAAAACATGTTTTTAATTTATAAGGGGGGGTCGCACTCAGAGGCTTGCTATGTGAAGGGGTCACCAGTAAAAAAGTTTGAGTACCACTGGTCTAGTCCCTTCTCTAGCCCATGAGTTCCAAGTATAGGAGGTCCCAAAGAGTCAATTGTATGGCGTCGTCTTATGGCTTTCCCTGTGCTTAATTTTAACTTGTGACAGTAATGTCATTACAAGCCATAGGCAGTTTATTTGTTGCAGAGTAATGAGGTGCACTGTAACTTTTAAGACAAGGTATTTTGAAAGATAACATTTAGGAAGGTCATATCTGCAGTTAGGATGCCAGTGGTCATATGCTTATAATCCAGATTTAAGTCACTCTGTAGTATACACTACTTTAGGTAAAGCACTTCATGTCCTCCCCTCCCCAAAGAGCTACCATTTTTCTAAGGCTACACTTAAATAGCCAATATCTTTTTAATATTGTGGCTAATCTATTTTTCAAAATTCACTTCTGTCTAGCTGTAAGTGAAGTCTTCATCAGAGGTTGCACTGGTACCTGCAGTACTGGCATATCAAGCACCATTTGGAAGTCTAAACGTTCAGTGACAGCCATGGTGCTTATAAATCAATCTGTTTTAAAAGGGATGTGACACCCTAAGAACTCCTCAATGTTAACTGGCAAAGGGTTCTGTAACAGTAACTCCTGACAAACTCTGTTTTCTTCATGTTTATCAAAGATGGTCACATGAGGTCTCTGATCCTCAATTATTGCACGATGTACAGATGAATTATATTTAAGGAGTTGTGTATATACATTGACAATATGTTTTAAAGCTGGTGTCCAATGCAGGGTTGACAGATTTCTCTCAGATAAAGGATGAATATTCACCTATCTGCATCAGTTCACGTGTAAATTAAGCATTGTAAGACAACACAATAGAAGTCCTATTTGCATATGAGGTCAACATGAAATCAGCACAACAAAGAATAAACCCTGACTCTGGGGAACAAACAATGAATTTGGGGGGATATAAGGAGAAGGCGAAAGGATACATTTTTATCCAGCACTGTAGGAAGTAATCAGGCAGTGCAATTATATCCATGAAAATGGGATCACAACCTGCCCTGGTTGGAAATGCTGCAAGAAGGCATTAGATGAGAACAGACTGCTTTAGACAGGAAGTTAGCCTGTTAAAGTTAAGTTTAATCTCTAGAAAGCATGTTATGATTTTGTTTTATGTGCAACCTCTGTTTCCATTATTATCCTTACTCACTATCTCTTACAGTTTAGCCTTTGATAATAAACTTATGATTCTTTTCACTATAAATATCACAGTGCTGTGGGGTTATATGGGAGCTGATCCTCAAACAAGCTAGTGTGTACGTTGTCCTAATGGGGACAGCAAACCTGGTATTTCTGTGAATAGCCAGTGACAGGACCTGGATATCACAGGGGAATACTTCAAAGGGGCTCAGGGATTAGGGTGCACCTATTGTTCACCTGCAAAGCAAAGCAAGGGCTAGCATTCCCCTGAAGAAATTGTTTGGGTGACTAAGATGCTGGTCTTGTCAGGAAGCCAATACCCAGTTAAGCCCAACAAGTTTCTCTCTCTTTCTCTCAGTGGAGGCAGGAGGGGAACAAGAGGGCTCTCAGTCTTGGGCACCCCACCATCACAGGCTGATGTAACGCTGATTACATAGGGAAGTTAGGTATAAATTCTTGCATGATCCAGGAAGAAGATTTAAGAACTAGGTGAAGCTTGAGTTTCATGAAGAACAATTTAAATTGATGTTGTACATTTTATATGCTTAAAGTTTAAAAAAATCCTACAATATAAATATAAAGTGTGACACACATGAAAGAAAAAAAGAGGAAAGTGACACAAATACACATCTTCTAGCACAACAGGAATACTAAATGATAGGGAATATTTTAAGCACTGATATTTTCAGCATATGTCATATTGCTCAAAATGGTAAGTATCCAAGGTAAGTCACCACCATGGAACCTAGTTTAGAGTACCAATATGTATTAAATTTTCACAGATTTCCAAGGAGAATACTCAGAGTTCTCTGAAATCATCCATGCTCTTTCTAGACGGAAAAGTTATTATTTCTGGGGGAGGATAGTTCACTTTATTTTCTAACCTTATTGCAGTATGGTACAATCAGATAGTTGCAGTGCTCCTGTCAGGTTGTAGCCCTGTGATTACTGTACTTCAAGCCCTACTGCAACTTTCAGCTTCTTCCTCACCTCCTACAGGCACAGCTCCTTAGCTCATCTCTTTGAGCTTTGCACACAGCTCCAACCTGTCATACCAACTATAGCCCTAATCCTGAGATTCGCTGGGACTGGGGAGTGGGAAAAAGAATAAGTATTCAATTCCCAAGAATTCCTCTCCAAATCTTGGGGAACAACAGGAGGCAGTAGAGAGAGCAAGGAAAGGGTTCTTCATGTATCATGATCCTGTTCAGGAGGGTTAGAGAGCAGCAGAAACGACAGCAGGAAAGTTTTTCCATACCAATTCTGCGACCCCTAAGACATCTATCAGCTACATTTGCCCACTTCCTGCTGATTTTAGGAGGAGAGCTATAATCCAGTGGATATTATGCAGTCAACAGGAGTGGGGGGAGGGAGGGATTGCACTCCTACTAGTTTCCTAGACTTTTAAGGGCAGGAACTGGTTTAAACTTTACCTGAACTGTTAAACTAGGTTTAACATCAAGGCTCATCCATTTGCAAACAGCAACTTGTTATTCAATGTTTCTCGCTATCACTAAAGCCTCTGAGAAAAACATCCCCAGAAGAGGACTCTAGTCAAATCTTATCACCAAACATATATAAGATTTACCCTGACATTATTTCCTATTGAGGAAGAAAATTGCTAATTCCATCAGTCAGTCTTTTTCTGTTTTGAAGAATGATGAGCAGAACACAGTCGTCAGTAATTTGAATGGCAGGGTTTTTGTTGTTGTGTTTGCTTGTAATTTTATTTTTAGTATTTTATAAGACACAAAAGGATTCATGATATCATTATATGCTACTGTAAATCAGATGCAAATCAAAGCATTTTTCTCAACCAGAATGGAATTAAGATTTCTGAACTACAGTCTAAGATTAAACATAAATGATCAAAGTGTAAAAATCTCAGTTCTTATCACAGTTTCCATCAGTTCCATATCTAACTTGAAAGACATGGCTACAAATCTCCACATTTTAGCTTTGACCTTGAATGAGGACAAACACAGGCATGGATTTTTAGTGTCAGGCCACAACCATATTAAAGGTAACACAGGGGGAAAAGTTGACCCACTCTATCACCTAGACTTTCACCTCCCAGGCATTTTAAGTGATTCCAGTACAGAGTTGAAGGACTCCTACCATGTAACCCATAACTTGGAGTAAACGCTCTTCAGCCTACCCCTAGGACTCAGCTTGCTCTTTTGAGTCCTACTCTCCCGGCACCCATGAGGGGAACACATGGTACTAATTGGGGCACTTTGGCACATGAAGGGCAGAAGGTCTCCCCCTTTCCCATAAGCACAAGGCCCATCAGCAAAATCCCAGGTCTTTTACTTCTGGGAACTGTTCCTTTTATCCTGTTAACTGCATTGGAAGTTGCTCATTGAGGGGGCACCAGGGACTAGCTTGGTTGCACCTCTCACCTGCCCTACCTGGTATCAGAACTTCTCCCCAATCTATTCCCTCGCTTTCCTGAGCCAGATGTCAGCCCCTCCATCTGAGAAAAGTACTCTCTCATCCATGAAAAACCCAGACTGATTATCACAGAGGTTCCTGTGCTGGGCCACAGAACACCAGTCTCCAAGAACATCCTGGCAACCTCATGGTTTACCTTCTTCTGAGCCTTACCCACATGGGTTGGGTTCACAGCTCCCCATCAAGTCCACCTTGTGATTATTTCTGACCAGACCAACCTAAATGCCAGGCCTCTATTGCTTCATCAGTCCAATATCCCTGTGAATTCTATCCCTCAAATTGACTCCAGTGCAGGCTCAAGATCATTTCTCCCCACCCCCAAGGTGAATAACCAGGGCTTTAGGTGGGTCTGTGTTGTTCATCAGTGAATGCAGAAGAGACATAAGCTGATCCCACAGCATGCTTCTCCTGTTGAACCACTGAATGCGTGTAGCTTCGGCCTTGAAGCCCAGCTGTGACCCACTTACTTATCTGGCTGTCTTCTTGTTGGCTTAATGCACTACTGAGTTCCCACAAATCCTGATATCTCCTGGATATCTCCTGGGATCAGAAATAGACAGGGTTAGTTACATTTCTTGCCAGCCCTAGCAACCTTTCCCCTGGGGCAGACATTTCCTGTAACAATTTGGTTTCCAGCACCCTATAACCTGAAACTTTTGAGTCTAAACCCACCAACATTGCTGCCCCAATCCTGAAAGAATATGTGCTAAAGTTAGCTGGGCTAAGACTGCAGTAGGCCGAGACGTTTTTCATTAGTGCAGTGAACAGATATCTTGACAGGAAGCAGCCATCAGTGTATAAACAGCTGGCCCCGCTCCTGGGCTCTGGCTATGAAAATTCTGACTGCCCTTAAGGGGCACAGGCAATCATCTATGCACTCCTGTACTACCAACAAGGCCTGTTCCCCATTCTAGTCTGTTTTAGGGTATCCTAGGGGCAGCAACATTGCACCGGGTGACAACTGTACATCTGATCATTCCACTGCCTGCCTGGACCTGTCTGTGGTTGCCTGAGGCACTAGCTTTTTTACCCTGAAAGTTCCAAAGAAGGCCACAATTAATTTTGCTTTAAATGAAATAGCCTCTCTCCCACAACTGCATATCCTGGGTAGAGCATTTAATAACCCTGTATGGTTATGGGTTGTGTGACGTTGTGCAGTCTATATGGTTTTATAAAAACATGATAATAAGTGAATATAATGTAACTGGGATAGTTTTAGAAAAAATATGGTAATAAGTGAATATAACGTAACTAGGATATGCTTCATGCAAAAGGTCTCTTGTAAGGTATCATTACAAAGCTCATAATCTACTGAGTGTGATCATCCTATTTGTAGAAATGTATCACTCTTGTATCTAAAACTAGAAATATAAAACATAACTCTGAGGGCCTATTGTAATTGTGTAAAGTGTGGACCATTAATGATGGTTTGGAATCTTGATGACTCCCATTGTCTGCAGATGGCTGTATTTACCTGTGAGTCTTCCTGTATGTGTGTGTGCCAGCAAGTGAGTAATGAAGTTTTGCAGTGACATGTGATCATGTCACCTGAACTGGAATCCATCTTTAACCTGGTGCTTTTCCAGTGAGGGGGGGTGGAAACCCAGAGGGACAAAGGGTTCCTGCCTTATGCAAAAGATATATAAAGGGGTGGAAGAGAACAAGGGGGGCGGGGAGGAGCCATCATGAAGAATCCTCTAGCTATCACCTGAGCTGCAGCAAGAGCTGTACCAGGGGAAAGAATTGTGCCCAGGCCTGGAAAGTGTCCAGTCTGAGAAAAAACTTACCAAAGCATCTCTGAGGGTGAGATTATCTGTATTCAGTTTGATTAAGCATAGATTTGCACACTTTATTTTATTTTGCTTGGTGACTTACTTTGTTCTGTCTGTTACTACTTGGAACCACTTAAATCCTACTGTCTGTATTTAATAAAATCACTTTTTATTTAGTAATTTACTCAGAGTATGTATTAATACTTGGGGGAGCAAACAACTGTGCATATCTCTCTATCAGTGTTATAGAGGGCGAACAATTTATGAGTTTACTCTGCATAAGCTTTATGCAGAATAAAACGGATTTATTTGGGTTTAGACCCCATTGGGAGTTGGGCATCTGAGTGCTAAAGACAAGCACACTTCTCTGAGCTGTTTTCAGGTAAACTTGCAGCTTTGGGGCAAGTGACTGAGACCCTGGGTCTGTGTTGGAGCAGACGGGAGTGTCTAATTCAGCAAGACAGGGTGCTGGAGTCTTGAGCTGGCAGGGAAAACAGAAGCAGGGGTAGTCTTTGCACATCAGGTGGCAGCTCCCAAGGGGGTTTCTGTGATCCAACTCGTCACAGGTTGCCTGTCATTGCTCCTGTGCCCGTCACCTCTGGAGCATCCCTCCAAGATCTTCTGCACTATAAAATATCTGCATAGATCTGGGAAACCTGCTAGCTTACACCAAAAAGCTAGGCCAGCTAATTTAGAGGGAGGGATAGCTCAGTGGTTTGGGCATTGGCCTGCTAAACCCAGGATTATGAGCTCAATCCTTGAGGGAACCACTTAGGGATCTGGGGCAAAATCAGTACTTGGTCCTGCTAGTGAAGGCAGGGGGCTGGACTACAATGACCTTTCAAGGTCCTTTCCAGTTCTAGGAGCTAGGATATCTCCATTATTTTTTACCTTTTACAGTGGAAGGAGCTAACTAATGATGCATAAACTACACTGCATATCTCTCCATCCAGTGCTTAGGGATGGGCCACAGATGCGGGAGCCCTTCCTGAGCTCTAAATTCTGTGAGCTCAATAAGGCTGGACCTATCGGCTTTGAACATCCTCAGGGCAGCTGCATTCTCAACTAGTCCTATGCTGTCCAGAGCCAAGGCTCCACAGTTGGTGGGGCATCATCATGGATCTCTCTTGGCAAATGGGCTGAGCTACTAGAATCTGTCATCTTGAAATTGAAATAGAGCGTCACCAATGAGCCATTGTCTACTACTGGGACATGCACTGCACAAAAACAAATGTTAAACGAGAGGCAGCGCAATACAAAAGCTCTCACTAATTTCGTTACCTGAGGCTACATCATCAGCAGTTCCACATATCCCTCGACCCCCTCCCTCACAAGAGCAGGAATTGAGAATGCAGGGAACGATAGCAGAACTGTAGCTGGTCCAGGCAGTGGGACTCAGGAAGCCAGATGCTCCTACAGCTGCAGTGGCAGCTCCTCATGTCCCACAACTCCCACCCCTACAAGGGAGGGCAGTAGCACCTCACTTAGACCCAACAACATCCCCCAGGTTTGAATTTTTGCAGTTCTGGAAGCCAACTGCATCAATCCCTCCCTCAGCAGGACTCCTGCTGCTCAAGTGGCTGTGCCACTAGATTGGGAAACAGTGGTGCAATCCCTGCAGCAGGACGGAGATCCGTCTGCCAGAGTGCACCTCCCACAAGCAGGGAAAGTGTCCCAGAGCTTCTACCTTCCTTCTGGGCACTGCATCTCCTGGGTGTAAAAGCCACCTAAATTTTTCCTTGTCCTGGCATCCTGGATCAGGGAACCTAAACAAATCCTGGAAAACAAAATGACGTAAGGAATCCTGGATCAGGGAACCCAAAGTTTTGCTGAAACAAAGCAAAAAGAAGCTCCATTGGGCACAGGCTAAGGTTTAAATTAATGAGAACAGAGGGCAATCATCTGCCTTTCTCCCCCATCTGGCAAGGGAGGAGCTAGAGACTCTGGAGTGGAAGGAGCCACCCCTTCATTCCCTCCCATCAATCAACTGCTCTCATACCCCATTCAACTGGGGCTGTCTCCAATTACTGCAGGCCCCATCAAATTTCCCACCTGCTGAGGCAGGAGGGTGGGATTGTCCTGACAAGCAAAAATGAGATGTATCATGTTTCTCTATGACAGTAGGATCCCTATTTTGCTCTGTTTATGACTTCCCTCAAGGCCTGGCATCCTTCTCACTCAAAGGAGGATTTCTCTGGGGTAGGGACTATCCTTGTGATGTTTGTACAGTGGGGCTCTGCTCCTTCAATGGGGTTCTTATGTGCTGCAGCAGTAGGAACTTCAAATTGTAATTACCATTATCATCATTCTGCATCAGATGTGGCCCTTTGGGTCCATTAGAATCTCCTCTAGTCAACCGGAGAGGATGGTGGTTGTTGCAAGATGTGAACACTTCTTCCTGTATGCAGCCTACACAGAACTCCCAAGCCACTAATATTCAGGGGCTCCCTTGAGCCCTACTCCCAATGAAGATTTTGGACTTTACTTCAGTGAGACTAGAAAGATGCCCATTCTAATGTCATCTACCATGGCAGAAAACCAGACGTTGTTATAAATTCACATTTTCTATTAATATTTGCTGAGTCAGAACTGAATTCAGCATTAAGTGGCTTGATTCACTGCGGTGTTGCTCCAGTTTTATGGCAGCGTAACTCCACTGAGATCAACAGTTATAACAGGCCCCCAAATTGGTTTCTTCTCCCTGCTGTTCATCCTTTTAAATAAATAATAATAGTCCCACAATCATCCTGAGAGAAAATGGAATGCATCTGTTGGACATCAACAAGACATCTCTTTAAGATGAAAAAAGGGTCAACATTCTGTAGTTATCTGGACGCTGCTAGGAATGGAATAGTGGGGGTGTGGTACCACACAATAGGAACCCGAATTACTGTCACCTTATGTCAAATAAACTATACTAAGAGAAATCATTGTAAAAATGAGTTGTGCTAAAGAATATTTTGAATGCTGAGGATTTCAACAGATTTTTTTCCATTTCGCTATCCATATGTATCTTGCAAGAGACTTCCTTCAGGCACTCATGGAAAATTAATTGAAAATACATAGAACATGTAGAACTACTTTTTTTTTTTTTAACCAGTGTAAATGCTGCAGGTTCCACAAAACAAAGAGATTTGGGAAACAGATTTCCCCCCCCTTAAGCTGATTGGTAAACTGCTCTTGAGGCAAGAGGCAATTTTGTATCACAGCTTTTATTTCAGATCAAGGAAGGGACAATGTACATGAAAGATTTTATAAAAAATTCAGAATGTCCTACCATTAATTGATAAACGTCTTCAAAAGAATTAGCCCAGAGAAGAAAACAGTGACTGTATCAGAGACTAAACAAACTCTGTGAGCATGAGACAGAGTGAATGAATTAATATCAGGTCATTTTCTATTTGCACTTAGGCCAATATGCCACTTAAACCCTATTTTGAGGATTTAAATGGGAATTATCCACCAAAAGACCTATGTACTACTTAACGTATCTGCACAGGAGTGAATTTTACTCTTCTTCAATACTAACAATGTTGGATTAGCATGACCATAGCCAGGGCCGGCTCCAGGCACCAGCCCACCAAGCTTGTGCTTGGGGCGGCACCTGGAGGGGGGCGGTGCGGTGTGGTGCTCCAGCTCCAGCCGCCGGGGAGAGCGGAGCCCCAGCTGGGGCTCGCCGCCCTCCCCCCGGTGCTCTGGCTGCCGGGGAGAGCGGAGCCCCGGCCAGGGAGAGTGGAGCCCCGGCCAGGGAGAGTGGAGCCCCGGCCAGGGCTCACCGCCCTCCCCACTGGGCTCCGGCCGCCCTCCCCCTGGCGCCCTCCCCTGCCGCACGGAGGGGGGGGGCAGTGGCCGGAGGCTTTTTTGCCTGGGGCGGCAAAAAAGCCAGAGCCGGCCCTGACCATAGCCTCAGAATAATCAGAAGTAGTTTGGAGTCACTTGGCCAGATTTTGCTTACATTGATATCACTGTCACTGAGAGCAGAATCAGACCCTATTATGTTGCATAGGTGGAAATAAGGGCTCAAACCAAGGATTAATATACCATGATCATAGATGATTTTATTTGCTGGGATCAACATTTTGGAGTGACCAATTTGGTGGTGTCATTTAGTTGTCAGGTGTAAGTAGCCTAGTAGTCTAAACTCCCATTCATTTTGCAACAGAATGCCTTATCAATGTAAGCTGAAAGACAAGGGTGGAAAGGAAAACAGTAGCAGGAAAAAAAAGGAAGGCCAAAACATGGGTAGGTAAAGGGGACAGTCCCACTACCACCATCCTGCTGTTATTTAATTATCTAATAAAATGGAAGATAGACCGCAGTCTCCCGCATCTACTTTAAAAACTGGCTATCCCACAGCTGACACCCCCAATTCTTGGCTATGCAGAAAGGGAAGAACACATGTCCTACAATGCAGGAAAAAAAACCAGGAAAGGAAGAGCACATGGCCTACACAGAAGAGGTAGGAAATAGGGTGATCAGATAGCAAGTTTAAAACATCGGGACGGGGTGGGGGGTAATAGGTGCCTATATAAGAAAAAGCCCCCAAAATCGGGACTGTCCCTATAAAATCAGGACATCTGGGGTCAGCCTAGTGGGAAATCACAGCATTCATCATTGACAATATATTTTCAATAGCCAGAAAGCAGCACCTTATTATAAAACCTAAATGCAGTACAACTTTAAAGCAGCAATAAAATGTGGCAATCACTATTTTCTTTAAAATTGGTGAAATTAACTTTACTGCAGTTATTTCACTGTGGGGGTTATTTGTTGTGTTTTCTGTTTGACTGGGTACTTTACAGCAGGAAAGAACATATATTGTGCCTAAAAATACAAATTATTTAAGTCTCATGTTGACCTATATGGACCAAACATAGTAAGATATAATACAGTTAATGCCACTATGGGGGCCTTGGGAAATGGGTGAAGGTAGAGCATGTTGCCAGGAAATGGATGCATGCCTGGCTGATGCTGGATGTGTGTGCATGCCTCCACTTAGCACTGGGTAGCAAGGTGATCAGATTCCTTGTGACAGCCATTTATCTGAAAGGCAAAATCATTTCCATCCCCCCGCCCCCAAGCCTCAAACTAAGGTAACTGGGCAATTATGTGCAGTTTGGAGAAGAGCAGGACTGCATATCATTGACCTGTAACACAGGACCTAATCCTGGAGAGGACATGAGCCAAGCATAATTCATAGTGCATGTACAATTGCTTTGTAATAGTTATGAGTGAAGCAAATATAGCTGAAATGCAAGTAAGAGAACATACAATTTGGATACTGATGTTAGGTAGGCTTGGCAATAAGTTAAGGGCCAGTGCAGTCTATAGTAGTTCAATATTTAGAAGTGTTTTGGTATATAGCATAAGTAGCTTAACCTAAGGTTATAAGATTTAGCAATAAGTGCTTTGTGAAAGACAAGTTAACCACAAAAGAACAATTTATGCTTGAACTAGCGGATTTCTAGCATGTGTGGGGTTAACCACATTAACGTTTTGGAAACATTGGGAAATGTATTAATGCACTATTGACGCAAATAGCTCATGTCAGCAATCCCGATTATGGGTAGCCGAAAAGCCACACATGGAAAGAGGGCCAAGCCCTAAGTACTTATGGTCACACAATGTAAATGTGTGAAAAAAGGGGTATAAAGACTGATGTATGAATGTTCACAAATGGGATTTGGGGAATGACAAGAGTAGGCAGCAGCTCAAATAGTGACTTCCTCTTGTGATGATCTCCACATTTTCTTCTATCTTTCCTGTTGACAGTCTCTATAATGTTGTAAGTATGTCAACACTGAGGACTGTTCTCTCCTGCACCAGTCATGAGGCTGTAGGTATGTACGATCTAGGGAGTCATTCTGTTTTACTTAGTGTGCTCTATTTTATTTTTTTCCATGATTTCAGCTATACTTCCCGGTACTAAATACAACTTGAAGTCTTTGTTTGTGCTTTAGCAATCTCATCTTCTTTAATAACTCTCATTACGCCCTTAATAAAGGACCTATTGTAACAAGTGCATTTGTACCCAAGACTAATCCAAGGCTACAACCCCCAAAGCAAAGAGCAGAAATGGATGGCTCTGCAAATACTCTTCTGGCTTACTGGTTGGAGTAGCCTCCATGGTCCAGATCCACAAAAAGACTTAGACTTTGCAACACTGTGTGTCACAGTAACTAACTTCCTAGAAATGTCACAGAAACAACACTGCAATCCACAAAAACTGAGCTGGATGCCTAGGCTCCTTATACAATGAATGGGGAGAGAGAGGCACCGTAGAATGCAAGCTACAAAAGTCAGCATGGTAGGCAGGGGGCCGTCTAAACTAACCAATGCCAGATGCAGACAAGAGGATGTGCTAAATCCCATCCACTTCATGGAGCCAGGCACCTAAGTCTGAGCTGCAGGGACACGCTTATCTCTGCTTAGCAGTCCACAAACGGGAACCTGCATCCTGGTGTCAGGCAGCTTAGGTGCCTAAGAAGTTTCTTGTGGGAATCAATTAGGTGCTCTCCTTACTCTGCACAAAACAGCTGGAGGAAGAGGTATCCACCCTATATCTTTTAGCCCAGTGGTTACAGCACTTCCCTGGCATGTGGGAGAGCCAGGTTCAATTCCCTCTTCTGCCTAATAGGCAGAAAGCATTTGAACAGGCAAGTGCTTGAGCCACTGAGCAATGGGATATTCTGATATCAGGCTCCTTCAGTCTCTTGAGTTGAAGCTGTTCCACTGTGACTAAATGATGAAAGAGCGATTGGAGCAGGGGGACTGGGCACTGGGTCTCCCACCTCCCAAGTGGGTCCCTAACCACTACACTGCAGTGTCACTTCTCTCTCTCTAGCCCAAGGACTGTTCCACTGTGGATAAACACTTAACTAATCCTCGGTTCGTGGATTGCTCTGGGGCTTAGGTGGGAGAGAGGTGGCTGGATACCTAGAGAGAAGTAGCAATATATATGCTCAGAAGCAGGAACTTAGGCACTGAGGGAATGTAGGTGCTAAGCAAATTTAGCTGCCTACAGGGTTTGGCAGGAATTTTGTGGATCACAGTGGAGCCAAACCTGGGACTTAGGCACTTAAGCCCAAGATTTAGGTGCCTAAGTCTGGGGTTTAGATAGCTAAATAACTTTGTCATCCATGTTATACTGCTGCCCTTCTTCACTGGTGAGAATGCCTGAAGGCCCAGGCATCTTCTGGCTCTAACCGTCTTCCACTCCATCCATATCAAAACATTCTGACTGCCACATAATGGGAACCCAGTAAAGCTGCAGTTTCATGCAGAGGATGTACATTCCTCATGCAGCCTTCTTCGATCTTGACAATCCCTAACCAGTCTCATTGGGAAGTGGAAATACACTGGTTCTGCAGCAAAGGCACTTCACATCCACCATGATTGGAGCAAAGTTTTCCCCAAATTGCAGCCAGGGTTGTAGGAACAACTATGTTGTCCCCACCCTTTCAACTGCAATCTGTGATGAGGTTTTTAAAATCTCCAAAAGGAATTTGGGCCAAACATTATACCAGTTTTATAGCATGTTATACTGGTATATACTGATATGGCACTGAAGTAATGTAGTGGTGAATCAGGCTCTGTACGTTTAAACTCCAATTCTATATATCACACACACACACACTTTACTATTTAGTGTAAATTAGTATTTTAGCTGCAATAATGTATGTTTTTTTTGTCTGTTCCCAGACAGTTCTACTCAGTACATAAGAACAGCCATATGGGTCAGACCAAAGGTCCATCTATCCCAGTATCCTGTCTTCCAACAGTGGCCAATGCCAGGTGCCCCAGAGGGAATGAACAGAACAGGTAATCATCAAGTGATCCATCCGTCGCCCATTTCTAGCTTCTGGCAAACAGAGGCTAGAGACACCATCCCTTTCCATCCTGGTTAATAGCTATTGATGGACCTATCCTCCATGACCTTACCTAGTTCTTTTTTTAACCCTGTTGTAGTCTTGGCCCCAGAGGAGGGGGCAAACATCCACAGATCACTGGCTAGTTTGAGAGTCTGCATATTATCTACAAATAAAATGCTCCTCTACATCTTTGTTGACTTGGTCTCCAATATTTTACTTTTATATGAACTCCTCATGACTTGTTGATCTGCTCAGACATAGTGGAATCCATTGCCAATCAACTTGTTTCACCTAACAAAGGTATGTCTGACCAGGTCCCTGCAGGTGACACTCTTATGTCACAGTCTAGCCCTAGGAAATGCACTACAGTGGCAGAACTGAGCTCCTTCTGCATATCTAGAAGAGATATCTAGCTCCTCACTGCATTTCAAAGCACCACCTAGCTCTCTAGTGAAGACATCAAATCTTTGGGCCCAATTGGTAAAAGAGTACAAGAGGAATTGGGTGGGGGGGAGGTTAAAGATCAAAGATGGAGAACTTGGATTTGACAGGAAGAGTCTTGTTCAGGAGTTGAAAGACTTTCAAAAATTTGCATTCAGTTCTGGACCCAATAATCATCCAAATATTTACTGATTTATTTTTAAAATATCATGAAATTTGTATAAATATTATTTGGCTAATACTAAATATTATGTGCCTGGTACTTCATTGACTTCCATTAAAGGGAATCAGTGTAACAAAGACCATGTAACCTTTCTCTGCATCCAAAAAATGCCTGTAGATGACCCACTCATAAGCAAGAAGCATCTCACGCTATTGGTCATGTAAATAATTTCAAGGAATATCCAACCTATTGGAGAAAACCTGATCCAGGAAGACAGAACAATGACATGGACAAAGTTGCTACAGTGGCTCCACTTATTCCTCATGCTGTTCAATGATGCAAAAAAAGCTGTAAATTTTGCAGCCAGAGATGGCTCAGGAAAAAAAATAACTTTCTTAAACTTGATGGGCCAAGTTTTTCTTACACTGATTTTAAATCCAGAGTCATTCCATCAGTTTCAGTAATGTGTTACTTACTCTAGATCTTTGGAATAATACTAGGAATTTATCAAGATTCACATTTTTTCCAAGCTACCCACCTGCATGGGTGAGTAAAAGTCTTTTTGACTAGAAAACGTTGCAATTTTTTTAAGTGAAGAAAGTTGTTGAACTCACAGCTCGAGATTGACAGCCTACTTGTTATTCAGAGAACAGGTATCTGCACAGTACAGGAAGCGGCTTTGTATGTTTTCCCCTCTTGCTGTTTATTTACACTTCTGAAATAGTTCTAAACAAATATCTTAGGCTCTCAGACATTCTGAAAGAAAAAACTGTTTCTATACGTTATCCTATGTGAAGCTGGACCATCTGTGTTGGAGAGGGGCGTTCATTCTCTATTGCCCATTAAGTCCCCACTTTCTCCCCACTATACTGTGCTGCAGACAGACCATGTCTACAGGGGAGAGAGTCATTCAGCTTCGATATCCACTCAGTCATTGGCCTTTACACTAAGGGTGTGTCTACACTGCAGCTGGGAGCATGCGTCCCAGCTTGGGTAGATAGATACATGCTGTACCAACATGCTGCTTGAGAGAACGTGTTAAAAATAGCAGTATAGCTGGGTGTAGCATTGGCAGTAGCTCAGGTTGGCTGTTCATGTACATATCCAAGAAGTCCAGGTGGGTTTGTGCTTAGGTGGCTAGCTCAAGTTGCCAACCATGCTATCCCCGGCTAAACTGCTGTTTTAGCATGGTAGCTTGAGCAGAGCTAGTGCCCATCTGTCTAGCCGAGGGGGGAAGTATGCTACCAGCTGCAGTGTAGATGTACTCTAAGACTTCCAAAAATCTGGGCTAATGTTATTTATGACTTAGAAAAAGAGAAATAAGTTAAAAATGCACTAGGAAAACAGTTTATGTTTCTAGTTTAAATCCTGGACTAAGACTCAGTAACAAAGAAGGGTAGTTCTCATTTTTGTTACTCAAGACACCTGTTGATCTATCTGGAGAAGCATGAACAAAATACAAAAGGAAGGCTGAACTGAGGTGTATGGAGGATATTTGTGGCACTGTGCAGCATGTCTGTGAGGAGAGTCTAGTAAGAAACACCCGGTATTCAGTGGGCCACTGAATACGCACTAGTCTTAATTTCCAACTGGTGTAAGGTGTACCTCCATGCAGAGAGTGTTGCAGAAAGGAGAGGAGCCATTCAAAGGGGTGATCTGTCAATCCCTGGCAGGGACCTTCAGACATAATCAGCAACACTTTAGAATCAAAGGTATCAAAGCAAATGATAAGTGATCTTCATCCCTTGCCAAAAGCAGATCATTATCTGATTTCATACTGTACCCATAACCGATACTGACTTGAGTCAAAGAGACCTGAGGACTCCAGATGTCAGAGTTAAGAACTTTGATGATATTCCCCCAGAATTGGAACACTGAGAAAACTACAGAGATTATTCAGAGACACCTGATTGAGACAGTGGAGGAGGAACCTCAGAAATAACTGGCCTCCAGCCTTTAGAACAAGTCTGGCCTTTCTTACTACTCTAGCTATTGGTACTAATTGCAATGCATTCCAGGGGATACTCATCAGGGCATGTGAAAGAACACAGTTTAACCACCAGTTTTGCTCTTCTCAGCATCATAGATTGATGTAACAATTTCCGTAAGATTGTAGGAAACAATACAGTAATAAGTATATCAGAAGATTCTCTCTCTTGACTAATAGATTCTAGAATGTGTGGGAACCAAGATAAACAGCTAATTCATGGCATGCAATCCATCTATAATGATTTGTCCAATTTTAGAGAATCATTCTGTAGATTGGTACAGACAATTGAACATGTTTTCCGCTTAGCATTCCATTGGCCAGTTCAAAGAGAGGTGAAAAATGTAGATTTCAGTGCATATTTATAGTAAAAATTGCTAGATTTTTCAAAATTCACAAGAATTTCAAAGAGCAAATAGGAATTTCATAGAATTTGAAATTTTCAAACATTTTGAAACACCTGTGTTGTAGTAGTGATCATTTCAGGATTCCAAATTGGTAGTTTCAAACTGCTCTGTAAGTGGCACTCATAACTAGATGATGCATAGCCCTAGGTTAATGGAAACAACTACAAAAGATGGAAGAGTGCTGCATTTTTTAAAAAACAACGCGACCATAATTAATATAATTAAAATGGAAGAGTAATGTTAAATCATGCTCTAACTACAAGTAGATGAATAAATAACTCAAAAACTGGACCCGTTTCTTCAATACAAGAGCCACAGGTCCAAAGCAAGCTTGTCTTACTCATGCATGTATAGCCAATACATTCGATTATAGTCCCAATCAAGTCAGTTGGGACTACTAGCAGGTAGGATTTAGTTCACAGTTTTAAACTATCATCCTTCAGTTATTCAGCCATTTAACAACTTTACTTATTACAATATTGAAACACATTATTAGCCACTAAAACTCTGAAAGAGTTAGGCCCTGATGCAGCAAGATACTTGAGAATGTGTCTAACTTTAAGCATACTAATAGTCCCATTGATTAAAAGCAGGGCCGGCTCCAGCTTTTTTGCCGCCCCAAACGGCGAAGTGGGGGTGGGGGGAAAGATAAAGACGATCGGCAGCACTTCAGCAGCAGCTCAATCGCATGAGTCCTTCGCTCCCGCTCTTCCACTTCGGCGGCACTTTGGAAGCAGCTCAAAGAAGAAGAGCGGGACTGAGGGACCCGCCGCTAAATTGCTGCCAAAGACCCAGACGTGCCGCCCCTTTCCATTGGCCGCCCCACGCACCTGCTTCCTTCACTGGTGCCTGGAGCCGGCCCTGAGTAAAAGGCACAGGTTTGAGTACTTTGCTGAATTCTGACCTGTTTAATCAAATCTCTCTTTTCAATGGGATCCTTGAGGACCCCTTCATTTTCTCCCCTTTATTTCCCATGTCTTTAGATCAGTCATCGCTTTTCAGTGCAAGACAGCTAGATGCAACATTAAACCCATCTCAAATACCAATAATCTTAATCTCTTCATAGGCAATTTAGGGGAAGAAATTGCCTCCGTAGCACTCTTAAATCCTGCTAGCAGAAGGTGCTCAGGTCTTGCAGTCAGATTCACCGCATGTTGGGCTGTTGTGCCAGAAGGGGAAAAAAACAAAACAAGGACCCTTATTGTTCCTCTCAAAGAAAAAAAAAAGTCACTTGTAAAAACAAACATCTTAATTTTGCTTAGACTATATTGTGTGGAATTGTTACATTAGTTACTTGCCATTATCTCCAAAAATTAAGAACTAAAAGAAAACATTCTCTCTCTAATGGAACTCAATATCCTTGAGGGTTAGTCTTTTCTATTTTCAAAGAAAACCCTCCGGGTGTAAATACCTTACATTAGAATATATATGTGAACATCTCCACTCAAGGACCCCCCCCCCCCCCCCCCCCCAAACTTCCTGAAAGATTATTGCTCCAAAAGCCTACGGAAATTTACCTTCCTCCCCCCCAACCGAAAGGGAATCCTCACTAGAACTGGGTGAAATTTTTCATCTCAGACTTTTTTTTTGCTGAAAAATGCAGTCTTGGGTTATCTAACATTTTATAAGTTCGTACTGATTTCAAATGGTTTTGGTAAATACCAAAAAATACAAAAAATTTTAAAAAATCAAATGTTTTATTGATGTTTTCAAGCTGAAACATTTTGATTCAAAACACCTTTGTTTCAAATATTACTTCAATTTTATTTTAAAATAAAATTATGTTTTAAAAAGCTCAAAAATAAAATGAAATATTCCATTTGATACAAAACTATTTTTAACCCTTCAATTCACTGATTTTTTAAAGTTTGTTTTAGGTCACCCAGAAATGATTCTGCTCCTCTGCCCCCATCCCGTTTTTCCAGAACTACCAGTGAATTGGGGGAGGAGGGAAGAAAACAATTATGTGCACAGCTCTAATCTTCCTAATTTATTCTCTCTTCTCTGTATTTGTGGAGTTTTGATGAAACAGGCATATTCAAAATAGTGTTACATAAGATTTTTGGTTATTGTGATCAGCTGAATAGACCACAATGGATATTGTAGGGAAATGGTTAAAAATATCTTACTGAGCAATGGAGGAAATAGATGTCTGTTCTCACTGCAAAGACTGCAGAAGAACCTCCATGAGAAAATGAGATGAGGCCTCAGCTGGTAGCTCATTAGAACTAGGATGATAAAAAGCTACTGGAATACAAACTTTCATTAGGAAGAGAAACTGTTGCAGCTACTGGACTATTTGCAAGGTCTAGGATAGTATTTAAGGCTCAGCAATCGAAGCCGGAATGCCTTTATTTCACTTATAAATCTAAATAAATAAAATCAAGTTTTATTCAGAGGAGTTACCATGCAAATGAGATGAGGTAATGTTAATATGGGAGAGACAGTTCAAATGTTCATAAAAAGCATCCCTAAAGCTAGATGTGTCAAGGCACCTGACCTGACCTATGTGTATATATAGTTAATAAAAGTGCCATGACTTTTCTCATGGCAAACCTGACTCCAGAGCACTTATTAAAACATTACCTACATTAGGGAGGGCTTTCACCCTCTAATTTCTCCAAGACTTAAGCCTTTTTTGTTCTACTCTGGTTGAAGATTGGTGATACAAAGAGGCTTATGGCAATATCTCAGATAACATAGGTCAGACACTTACTGAAAAGAACTGTTAGTCAACTGGCTATGCCCTTACACTTATGCTTTGAATTTGGTTTCTAAACATACAGACTGTGGGTTTATTCACTCTTACCAAGATATGGGAATAACTCCCACACAAATGGAAGTTACATGTGAACATCCAAAAGGCAGTAGCCCCCTTTTTACATTTAAGGGAGAGAATGGTGGTGAAGTTCTGAAAAGAAGAGATTATAATAAAGAGATGCAGAATTTTTGGTGATTACTAGTTATGTACTAGTGTTGATTGTGGATGATACTCTGACTGGAGTTACAGGGGCTTCTAATTCATGCAGAATTTAAGTCTATTTTGATTAGATGTTTCAGGACAATACAGAATAAAGGAGAAAACCAAATATGGAATGACAACCTAATAAGATGTAGTTCTGTTAAATGCAGGTTCACCAAAAAGAGCTTCACTTCCCCATGTTACAATTACTCTTTGCTGTGCAATGGAATCTTCTTTCAGTAAACCCTAGCTGAAGAATTGTGAGAGGGCTGACAGATAAGTTGTTGAGGTAATTACTTAGTTCCTTTCCATCCCACTAGCTTTTTGTCTGATAAATGAAGGCTTCAGTTCTGAATTCTACATTCTAATCTCAGTAGCACAATCAGTTACAGTAAAATGCCAATATTTTTTCCACTGTCTGGGCGATTTAAGGCTCTTTCCTTCCTGTTTATTGTTTTGGTCAAGGGATGGGATTTGTATAAAGTTTATCCAGACAGAGAAGAAAAAAGGAATATAACTAAGAGAGATGTAGCTTTAGCTAATATTGTTGTCATCTACAAAACAATATTTTAAATTCCCTTTTTAAAGTAAGAGATAAGTATAAACATGTTTTATAACAGATGGATTTGAAGCCAAACATTTCCTTTTGGTACATATCAAGACTGTGGGTTAGCATTCACAACACACACTCCATACAGCTATAGGATTCCATATTCTTATCTCCTACTCCAATTTTACATTCCTTCTGATTTACACTAGTCATAGGGTTATTTCTAAATGTGGAGAGGAAAGAACCTATCAAAACTAAAAGTCCAACAGACAATAGGTTTGAAACTCAAATGGTTTTGGAAATAAGTTCAAAACAATGTTAATGAAAATGTTTTCAGAATCAGTTTGGCATGTGCATAGTAGCATATTCTGGTCTCTGATGGTGGCAGTAGTACATTAAGGGACTCGTCCACTGAAGTCACTGGGACTTCAACTAGACAGGACTGGGACTTAAACAGCATAGGAACTTCAGAATCTTGTTTAAGGCTCATGCCTTGGTAGGGTTCAAGCATATTTCAGTAAATTGGTTCTGGCCCAGTTTAAAGAGTTCATATTGTGGGCAGATACAGAAATGCACACATAGAAATGCAGTTGTGGATGAGACCAAATCATTACTTAATAGCTGCCTCCATGGAAGTGTTGCTGGTGAGGCTCATAGCATCAAGGGCCAACAGCTTAATTTAATCACAGGGGTAGGGATAGCTCAGTGGTTTGAACATTGGCCTGTTAGACCCAGGGGTATGAGTTCAATCCTTGAGGGGACCACTTAGGGATCTGAGGCAAAATCAGTACTCAGTCCTGCCAGTGAAGGCAGGGGGCTGGACTCTATGAGGTCCCTTCCAGTTCTAGGAGATAGGATATCTCCATTATTTTATTTAAACCAATTAGTTCCAACAGATTTTTAAACTGGATGTATTTTGAAAGAGTTTTAAAAAACAGTTGAGAATGTAAGCCCTACTGAACAGCAGCCAGAGCTTTCTTTACATCTTGTACAACATTGCACACATTGTCCATTACAACAAATAATAATTAGATGCTCCCATAAATTCAGCACCAAGATATTACTATGATTGGTCCTCTATACATACATTCTACCAAGTGACATATATCACAGTTCTTGCCATGTTTAATATAAGAAACAGGATAAGAGCAGAAGGGACAAATTCAGAAGTTCTAATCCTCCTCAAAAAGTCTTCAACTCCAGTGTGACAGTGTCCCGTTGGTGGCTCACTACTGTCAGCAACTCTTGTCAGGCCTGACATACTCACTGTTACAACATATACCCAAAATGTAGAAATAATATCACTGGAGAAATAATAACTCACTGATCATTAATATTGTTGCATAATGTATATATGGCATGTGTACAAAGAATTATAAATATGTGCTAAAATTATGTTCTGAAATTTTTTTAGCAAGGAATGCAAATCACATTCTGCCTTAAACAAAGGAATGTACTTGCTTGTCTGTCACGCAGAGACAATGAAGGTGCATTTGCATAAAAGATAAATAAAGCTAACAAGGGCAGAAGGAAATGACTCAACTATCACCAGCAGCCACAGAGACAGCATGAAGCATGGCATCTCTTCCCAGCAGGAGAACAGGAATTTTATCTGAGAATACATTTCAATGGTTAACTGGGCTATAAAGACAGGGAATCTGAAACTCAGATCATAAGCAGTTGAATCAACTGATGGTATATAATATTACTGTTCTATAAAAGTGTATTGAGTAAAATCTTTTATAAAATGCTGTGACACACTAGTGATTAATATCATTGTGAATTGTCTGTATCAACACTATGAGGAATTATGGATACTCACTGATGATATTCTTAATGTCTGACAAAACACAGGGAGAAACAGGTACTCTCCCATACAGGAGGGAAAGTGACTATCTACCTGTCCCCAGTGTAAATTAAGCATTATGGAACCAAAACAATCGAAGCCCCATTTACAAACAATTCGGCAGGGGGATGGGAAGTCAGCAGGAAGGGAAGAACCACAGGAAGTCTTCTTGCCTCTTAATGAGTCAATGAACTTTGGGAGATATAAGCAGTAACAGAAAGCCAATTTTTGGAATCCATCACTTGTGGGATTCAAGGAGCTAGAGCTCTTGAAATCACTCAATGCTGGATCCTTCAACCAAGGGTGTTGAAGTTTCTGGGAACTGAGTTTAGGTAAGAAATGTGTTTAAGTAACGATTTTTGAAATTAAGGTTTAGTCTTAGAAGTCTATTTTTACTTTTGTTTGTTTGTAATCCTTTCTATCTTTATTTCTTATACTTGGTATCACTTAATCCTATGTCCTTTTGTTAAGGAAACTTGTTTTACTATAAACCAATTCAGCGCTGTAACTGAAATAAGTGTGTTAAACCCCAGTTGAGCTAATGAACTGCCGTGCATTGACTCTTTAAAGGAGCAACAAACAACTTCTGTAAGTGTTCCAGGAGAGGGCTGGACACTTCAGAGAGATGTCTCTGGGAAGCTCAGGAGCTGGGGTTCGCTATTTGTTACCAGCAAGGCACGGTTTGGACCGGCAGAGTCCTGTAGAGTTTGCTGGCAAGGCAGACAAGCTGGTATGTCAGGGAGTTGCCACACAGTTTAGCAGTAGCAAAACTCTCACTATTGAGGCGGAGAGTGGTAACTCAGTAACTCACAATTCTGGAAACCTCAGTAGATTGTCACAGTGGTAGACAGTTTGGGGAAAATTCAAAACTGGGAAGATAGTGGGCACTGCTTAATTTGTGCCAGGGCTTGCCAGGGCTGAGCCCCTGCCCCTAGGCTTGGCAGTTCATTGCCCCGGCACCTCTGGGTTTGCTGCTTCAGTTATGAAAGTAAAAAAAAAATTGCTTGAGCCCCAGCACCTAATTTCTTGAGCCCTGGCATCTCTTTCGTTACAAATTAAGCACTGGGGGTAGGACCACTCTGCAAAAAGTAACTGGGTGGTGGAAGCCAGGGTGTGACCTGCATGTTTGTAAGGCTGGCTGTTGGTGTGGGCTGTGAGCTATGGCACCATAGCATTTAAGACACCCAGAGTAGCAAGGTAGATGGTGACAGCCTCTTCCTGGTTTAGGTTGAATGTCAGAGTGTCACATCCAGACCTATTCAAATGTTTAATCAGTTTCTGTTGGCTTGTTGGAGACTTGAAAAAAAAAGCTATAGATACTACTTTTGAAGATGAGACCTAGGCTCCTATAACATCTAAGTACTTTGGAAATTTTTACCCTGGAAATAAATATGATTACTTTATTTAAAAAAAAAAAGAAACAAATTCTCAGCCTAATACGCAGCTTGAGTATGTGGAGTTGGTGCTGGAGAGATGATGGAGAAGGGCAGGAGGCATCATGCCGCCATGCCCATGGAATAACCGTAGGGCTGTTCCAAGGAGCATCATGACTGAAATTGTTATGCGCATCCCTAATGTAACCACATCACACAGAAGAGAAACAGAACATCCACACATCTCACTTTTCTCCTTTCCCAGCCAGTTGGTGCCCTGCTTGTGCCCTCTTGCTGTACAGTCATACAAGGAACCCTGACATGCAATCTGAGGATGTGTTCACCCTGTATATTTGCTAGATTCCAGTTGCCTCCCTTGCACAACAGAACTGCGCTGGTTCTATTGCCTGAAGTACCTCCCTGTTGGAGCACAGGTTTAGATTTGTGCCTGAATAACTATGCAAAGTAGTGCTCTATATTCTACCCGTATTCCTTAAGGAAAGAATGTTGTGTATGCATGTCATGAGACGCTTACTATGGTAAGTAGCTCACAGGTTGCCAGCACACAAATTAGACTAATATCTGGTCATCATTAAATTGTGCACATTCAGTTTTGTAAAACTGTTTTTTGTAAAAAAAACCCCAAACGATTGAGTAAGTAACTTTTCAGAAAAAATAACCTGCTTATTTCTTCTAATTACACTGTTTTTCTTGGATTAATGCACATTCCTCAACTGAGACATTTGCATACAGTTAACCCTGAAAGCATATCTCATACTGATGGTGGATAAGGTACATATTAGTTTGGGCCACGTATTTAAGATCTGATAAACTAATTATAATTCAGAACTTCCCAAAGAAGAACTGAAACAAAAAATGCAACACAATGGAGTACATATGAGATAATTTGCATATAACAGTTGATTAAATAACACTTTGGTTATCATGGTTTGAGCAGGGCTTTCTAAGCACAGAGTCAGATGCTCAGCTGGTGATAATTGCCATTGCTCCATTGACGTTAGTGGTGCGCCACTGATTTGCATTAACTGAGGACATGTCTCTTAAAAGTTGTACACACATGATATATTTACCAAAATCTCAAGAAGAAATACAGACCTAGCTAATTCAAAGTCTGTAACCACTTATAGGTGATTATCATTTCTATTTAGTAAGTAAACTAATACTTTTACTATGCCCTTATCTTTCAATGTTAGATTTTTTTTCTCCTCAGTAACCAGAGTCAAACCATAAGCTGTTCAAATCTATGACATTCTTGTAAGTATAACTTCCAATCTATCCTTTACACTGACATTTACCATTAACTCATCACAAACTCAGATTCTATTTAGTGTGTGTCCATGTGATACTTCCATAGAGATCAAAGATGCAAAATTAAAGCCTACTCATGCATAATTTGGAACCTAAAAGTTCTTGAATATGATGGCATTGTCCCTTATACAAAGGGTGACTTTGGTCACACAGTCTATTTGTGCTCCCAGTCTGCACTATTTGTGGAGAAAACCCTTGGGATAATGGATCAGCTTCTTATTTTCACAAAGGACTCTATGCTGCCAGAGTAGCATAAATTGGCCTCGGGGTAAATGAGAATCGGGTCCAATATTGGGAATATAATTTCTTATCTCAGCCAATGGTGCCTAGGTTTCTATCTTCACATTCTTGGGCCAATCACCATGAAAACTCTTGCACTCATGAATCTCATGTTTTGGTTGACATTTCCACTGTTCGACTGTCTCCAGGGACGCAAAGACGTCATATCCATTGCGGATTTTCTGGGAGTTGTAATTGTGTTGTATGAATGGTCTGGGTTAACCTAATCACTGATTGAGTCAGTTTAAATAATGGAAACCCCATGAAATAACTTTTATTTAACTAAGAATTTTAATTTTTAAATGAACTCCTGCCATACCTTTTTCATAAGATCCTGGTGATTAAAAAAGTGGGCTTTAAGGAAAGGTGGAGGCCAGAATGAGCACAGGTGTTAAGAAGTAATTGCTCAGGATAAACCCACAATTTCTCAAATGATTTATATTTAGCCTACTTTATGCTTTAAATTAAATTAATTTTGTTTTAATAAACTAATATTTGTAGTTCCTGAACAACCTCTATACCAGACACTATTATTTTTTAGAAAAAGAAAGAAGCAAATAAAAGGAACATGGATGTGTTTTACTCTGTAATATGGGCCACAGTGGTTCAATTCAGAGCCCTTCATTTGAATGCTGTTAGCTTCAGAAAGAGGAGAAAGTCATATCAAATATAGATCAGGACTACCATTATTTAAAAACAGAACATGAATTTCCACGTATCTAATATCCTGGTAAATCTTTGAGACAGATTTTTTGAAGGGGATAGGTTCTTTTAAAGTCTGAACTAGAAGAGAGGTAAGGAGCAAGGGTGATCAACATGTGTCCTCTTGCTCTTCTGTGTGGACAGGATAATGTCCATATTCTCTTTGAATGGGGGCTAGATTCAAGCTGCCATATGGATTGCAACTGTTTTAGGAATAGATACAGTGGGTGAATAGTAACTTCAATGCATAGTCACTTTACTATTATGTACTACAAGGCGCACTAAGGATGGGAGAACTGGTTCAGGCAAAATAAAAATATTTGTTTATCCTTTTCTCATCCCCTCTCCCCAAATTAAATGAACCTTTGAATCCTATGTCAAATTGCTGAAAGTAGTACTGCGGAAAGGGATCTGGGGGTCATAGTGGACCATAAGCTAAATATGAGTCAACAGTGTAACACTGTTGCAAAAAAAGTGAACATAATTCTAGGATGTTTTAGCAGGAGTGTTGTAAGCAAGACATGAGAAGTAATTCTTCCGCTCTACTCCACGCTGATTAGGCCTCAACTGGAGTATTGTGTCCAGTTTGGGGCACCACATTTCAGGAAAGATGCGGACAAATTGGAGAAAGTCCAGAGAAGAGCAACAAAAATGATTAAAGGTCTAGAAAACATGACCTATGAGGGAAGATTGAAAAAATTGGGTTTGTTTAGTCTGGAGAAGAGAAGACTGAGAGAGGACATGATAACAGTTTTCAATTACATAAAAGGTTGTTACAAGGAGGAGAAAGAAGAATTGTTCTTCTTAACCTCTGAGGATAGGACAAGAAACTATGGTCTTAAATTGCAGTAAGGGAGGTTTAGGTTAGACATTAGGAAAAACTTCTTAACTGTGAGGGTGGTTAAGCACTGGAATAAATTGTCTAGGGAGGTTGTGGAATCTCCATCATTGGAGATTTTTAAGAGCAGGTTAGACAAACACCTGTCAGGGATGGTCTAGATCAGCGTTTCTTGAACTGGGGTCTGCAGACCCCTGGGGATCCACGAGGGTACTCCAGGGGGTCTGTGGGCCCTGCTGATCAACTCCTCCCCTCCCTCCCAGTGCCTCCTGCATGCCAGGGAACAGCTCTTCAGCAACGTGAAAGAGGTGCTGGGAGAGAGGGATGGGGCATGCTTAGGGGAGGGGAAAGAGGTGGGTAAGAGGAGGTGCAGGGGTGGAGTAGGGATGGGAAGAGGTGGGGTGGGGCCTTGGGGGAAGGGGTGGAGGGCTTGGGGGTCTGTGAACATTTTTAAATCGAAATGGGGGTCCTCAGGTTGCTAACGTTTGACAACTGCTGGTCTAGATAATACTTAGTCCTGCCATGAGTGCAGGGGACTGGACTGGATGACCCTTCAAGGTCCCTTCCAGTCCTATGAATCTATACATACAGCATTGGGACTGAAATATATATATATAAAAATATATAAAAGCACCAGGACTGCAGTGATGATAGGCCATTATATGGGATGCATCAGCTGGGGGACTCTTTTTGTACCTTATCTCACATTCCCATGTAAGGGTCTCAGATAATCTAGCCTTTATGTTTTAATGCAGTGTGTTCCACAGCATATCAGAATTTCCTGTGGAATGGAAATTCTGGTTTACGAACAGCTCTAGATTTGGGTAATATTTGCCTGTTTTTTAGATTGTGAGCTCTTCAGGGCTGACATTTTGTCTTTATCTGTATCTTGTACAGATCCTGCAGAACTGTCAGCATTTTACAAATAAATAACAGCAATTGTATAAATTAGTGGATCATAATTAAAGCTGGAGGAAATGGGAGGAAGTCGACACATGTCAATGGAGTTGCATCCTCTTACATCAGGTCTGAACTGGGCCAATAGATACATCCCCAGTGTATAATGCTCTTTGTTGTTGAAACAAAATGAATTAGACTAGTTTTTTCAGTGTAACCTTCCCTGTTGAAAGACTAATCGTTTTCCAGGTTCTAACATCAAAATTTTTGACACAACTATATTTTGATTTTCCTTTCCCTGTTAACTAGTACAGTTGAGTCAGTTTTCATTTTGTATGAAATAACATTATTAGCCTCTCATGCTGTACGAATTTCATTCTCAAACACTGATGAGCACTGATTGGCATTTGTATTCAAGTTGCATGTGATTTGTATTCAACCTAATGAAATGTTTGACAAATCAAAATCTAAACTTCTCATAGCTGTTTTCTATCTCCCAGCAGTGCTGCTAATATTAGGTATTGGAACAAATTTAAAGGAATTAATAGATATATACTATTTGCACACCGTTTCAGCTGAAGGTCCTATTTTTTCTTCAGTTAGTTGCTTTAGAACCAGAGGCTTTGTGAAAGGCCAATTTAGTGCATTATATAGTTCTTTGAAATTTTGTTATGAATCACTTTCTCTCTTTACAATAAAGATATTCATTACACTTCAGTATAGACAGAGTACACATTTCATCATCAACCATGACATTCTCTTAGCCCTTTGACATATTAAATAATATGGAACTCAAATTGCAATCTATTAAAAGTACACCTTTTAAATTGGCCAAGCTGAACAGTCTCATAGCTTACATTTTATGGTTAAAAGAATCCTGTCAGCCTTTTTTATCTTAATTGTGATCATCACAATTCAAAGTTAATCGGGGCCATGAGGTGACAAAGTCAGTACTATTGCTTTTACTTCCTCTGACTTCAGTTATGTTCAAAATGAAAGGTCGGTGTCCTATAGTAAGGCAACAGTCATCCCAGATAGGGCTATACACTACCTTCCACCTCAAGTAATGAAAGAAAGAAAGAAAAGGATTTGTTGGCTCACTAAAGTAAATAACAGGTATGACTCCATAAGTTTGCGTTAAAATGTATGAGCTGCATTAGGCCTTGCAATCAGTGACTTTCTAAAGCCAAGCCAATAGAAATGGGAATGAGGATGATGGAAAAGTTGAAGGATCTTTTCACACTTTATAGAAGTTCCCTCCAGGGGTTTTAATATAAACCTAGTACCCCAAACCTTAGACTGCTGTTGTCCTAAAGGAGGACTTCAAGATCCCTTCTGTTTTTGATCTCCTCTCACTCCTGTGGAGAAAACACTTTGTCTTATGAAGCACAACAAAGTGAACCCTTCTAGCATAGATTTAAAGTCAACAAAACAACTTTATTATAAAAAGGGCATTTCTGTACTGAAGGGAGAAGACAGACCATGACTCATAGAATTAAAACTATCCTAGATGATCTAACAGGAATTGTGCATCTCTATCCTCTAGCCAGAGCAGATTGTTCACTGCAATAGGTGTTCTTGTTCTCTGGATGAAACTGTCTCTAGACAAAGAAATAAACTGTACACCACATACTGGAGAGTTTAATATGTGCATATTGGAAATGCTACGTGAGGGTATGTCTATACTGGAGATGGAGATGTAACTTCCAGCTCATGTAGTCATGCCCATGCCTGGACAGGAAACTGCACCTCCAGCTCCAGTGTAGACATACCTTTAAATTGAGCAGGTGGTGAAATATGATTGGATGCATCTAGTAGGGATGATGGCCATTTCCTACTGTTTCCAAACTGAAGCAACACTCTGTCCTCAGGCAGGAGGGCTGCCATATCCCTAAAGTCTTGCCATGTGACCAAGAGGCTGCCTCCAGCAAAGGTGGCAACATTTCCCATTGTTCCCTGATTGAAGACTGCTACCTTTTCACCAAAGCCTCTCAACCTTCAAATCTGCCAACAGGTGACAAAAGCATTACAACCACAGCAACATTAGCAGATATTCAATGTTGACATGCACTAGTTAAGTGCATGGTGTGTTAATTATGTGTGATGGAAGTAGGGGGGTCACAATTCAGGTTTTGCATGACACTCGGAGGGAGATTAATATTTACATGGTGTGTATTTTTTTGCATGCCAGAGGCAGAAAGATGTACCTTGAGAACATGTTGAGTTGTTGTTGTTAGTGGGAAAGAACTATAGGTGCATTAGAGTACAGTTAAGAGGTGTCCCATAACTTGCCATTTCCTTGAGAGGATGTCACACTTACCCAACTTTAATCCCTTTTCAAACTATTTTTAATAGCTGTGGCCCCATATTGAACACGTGTCAATATCCATATAAATGCGTGCGCATGTGCACATGCACGCACAGTTCCGGACAAACACTGTCTTAACCATCCCCTTGGTGCCCTCTATCAGTTGGCATCAAGAGGTTCCTGGGTCACAGCTGAGGGTATGTATCAAATTTAAAGATAGAAACCTTAAAGGGATGCTATAATCATCCCCAAAGCACGCATTACTCTGGAAACTTACAGTTAAGGATACACGTAAAATAAATCCAAACATGTTAAGAAATGCACAGTTAAGGCATTATAGTCTTAACTCTGTTTCGCAGGAATGCCATGCATGTAATGCCATGATTATGATTAAAGCATTTTTGTGTTTGTAATCCCACATAAGATTAAGTTGATTTTAAAATAATCATTTGATTTTTCATATTTCTGACCTTGATGACATCACTACAATTCATCACCATCACATGTGTTGTGTGTGAGATTACAGATGTGTACATGTTAATTTTCACATAAGGCTAGATACCTAAACATATGAAACAAGGCCTATTAATACATGTAGCTATTTTTAATAAGTATGAACTTTTACAAAAAAGAACAAAAGATATTCAATATTAAGTTGATTTATATGGGTCAATGAGTTACAGTAAGCCAAGAATAGTTTGTAGCTTATGATGGAATTCTCTTATGAAGTCCTACCTGGGGTACTGAGTTTTCAGGGGTGGGTGCCCCTGATTTCTTTCTTTTGATAGCCTTATTATGCTAAATAAATGAATGTGAGACTCAATGAACCTGAAGTCAGAGGGCCAGCATGTCTACTGCACTGAGCTTCTGCACTATCTTCTAGACATGCAAGCCTACTTCATTTCTTTTAAGGATACATATCCAAATCTTTTAAGAGTTACCCATCACTAAACCAGGATAGTATCTATGTCATAATAAATCACTACCATAGCAATGACAGTGGCAAAACAAACACTGGATTGTGACATCATTGAGTGGGTCAAACAGGCTGATTAAAATAAAATGATACATCTATTTATACCACAGTATGGCTGTGACTCAACAAAGCATTTAAGCATATGCTTCACTCTAAGTATGTGCTTAAGTTTATTGCTGAATTGGGGTTTATATTAGTAAATCACCAGTACAGAGAAAGCATAAACCAAGACAGATATCACATTTCAATAGGATTTTGGTAAAATGTAACCAATCAATTCATTTGTGGGTAACTTCTTAATCAGATGTACTAAATAAGCGAACAAAAATGTTAGATATACATAGAAAAATTGGCATAGTTGCCAAAATTTATTTCTCTTTTGCAGAATTATTTTAGATGGTAGTTGTCTGAAAAGACTGATTCTTTATGGAATGTTCACTTCACTATCTAAGGCCAGCTTTTGGTAAAGCAGATCAACTTTTATGACAGCTGAGTCAACATTTATTTCATTTAAAAAATTATCATTCACTTGAAAGACCTTGGCATCTGGAAAATCCTATCATCAATCACTTTAATTTTATAAGTTATGAAAGTATCTGAGCCTCCTATTTGTTGTATTGTAAATTGGGGGTGAGGGGGAGGAAGAAAGAGGAAGATTTAATACATAAAACTGTGCAATGGTATAATTTGATAGAGATAGCCATGAAATGCCTAAAGGAATTTAAACATGGGAGAACTGCAGTTTTCAATTACTAGTGTTAGAGCTTTCTGCTGCTTTGCTGTCATTTTGCATTGATGTGTGGAGGGTGTGAAGAATGTCCCAAAGGTTTTTCCTTAAATGGGATAAGTAAAAGTGCCACCACCATTTTTTTCATCTTTCCAATGAGCAGAAAAGTTGCTTCCATTTCATTTAAGCCAGCATGTGAAGTCAACAAAGAATACCAAAAGGGACACGAAAAAAGCAAAACCGGAGAGCAAGGCAAGTCATACTGCTTCTATAATGGAATAATTCTCTAAAGTTCAAGGCTGATAAATACCATGGTCCTGATCCTTCAGGTAATGTACCCACATGTGTCTAACTCACATGCTAGTCCCACTGATGTGTGTTTACACTACATTTCTCTTTAGGTTTCACTAGATTTTTTAATCTCGCATTGTGGCCATAAAAGCAAATTCTGACACCTGCAAACTTGGATCCAAAGGGACTACTTCCATAAGTAAAGTTAAACAAGTGTTTAAACATTTGCAGGATCAGGGCCCATGACTGTTGGGTGACTGACTTCTGATCCTTGACTCCAGTGGGAGTTTTGCCTGAGTAAGGACTCTGGGTCCAGGCCCCAAGTTTTTAAACATACAACTCCTTTTTGCAGCCTAAACTCAATTATTTCATTGGCCAATATAATGGTACGGAGGAGGGGGGGAAGGAAATACATATCTGATCTTGCAAAAAATTCCTGTATTTTGTGTCCAAGATGCTTAGGACATCAACATTGTCAACATTTTGAACTCTGCAGTGGTTTTACTTTATTGGTATAATGTGAGATACAGAAATATAGTGAAGCCTAAAGAAAAATTCAACACACGAAGTGAAAACAGTTTATACAGAGATAACAACTGATCTGCATAGCTCTTTGTTTAACATTAATGGTTTCCCTAACGATGATAGAATGAACATAATGTTGATTAGAGAAAAGATTTCAGAAAATTATTTAAAAGACTGTAGGCTCTGATTCCTCTACAGTGCCCATGCACATTTCCAAGATAATAAATCCTTAAACGCTGTGAAAGTGATACATTAGTGAGTGTCAAAATTATCATTTGTCCCAGACAAGCTGGTAGTGAGTGTGCATATGTTATTAGTATGTGGTCTGATATAAATCGGTGAAAAATGACTTTGAGCAAAGAGTCACTCCAGTAAAACATATTTTATAATGCTTTTTTTCTGGAGATTAGATGACAAGGGCAAAACTTGGGACATGAAAAATATTCAAAAAAGAAAAGCATTTGAGCAAAGGGAGACTTTTGTGACCATTTTAAGACTAGCCTTGGGAGAAAAGTTTCCTTTACACTTTAAAAATGATGTGTTATGCACAACGGTATCATGTGGAAATGTTTAGGGTGGGGTATCAGGCCAAATTCACTCCTGATGGAACTCCTCTGAAGTCAATGTATTTACAGCAGGGATGAATATGGCTTGTTGTCTTTTTGACTTTCATATCACTCAAATAAGCAATAAAAAGGAAGGAGCTAGATGAGAAAGCACAGCTTAGTCAGAGAATGATGTGGCACATGGCTTACTTTTTATGAATTTTAAGAGAGCTATAAACAAATATAAAATGAGCATAACTTCACTTTTGAAAGGGGGTTCTTTGTTAGGGATAATGCAGAGGTAGACAGAAAAACTGAAAATCTGTATGGACCAGTTTAGTGGCTCATTCATATGAGATAACAGAGGGTTTCTGTGCTGCCACCCTCTTGTTCTGTATGATTTGAGGCCAATCAGGGGAGTTAGTGAGGAAATTAGGTTTCCGTATGCTGATAATATCCTGCTTTAGATGTCCACTTTGTCCTCTTCAGAAGCAGCAACAAAATCTCCTTCTCCGTGTTTTGTTTTTTTTAGAATGTAGGGTCTAGATGAAAGTGAGTTGACTGAGATTCAATCCAGAGATGATGATGATCAGAAGGCAGCAGGTGATGATGGTCAGGAGAAAGCAGCTGGAGGCTGGGCCTGAGATAAGAGCTGCTCTGACTAAGAGTGGATGTCCATCAAAATGTACATCGTCTTGGACTATTTGGATTCCCAGATGTTTCTAGATGAGCAAGTAGCAGCAGTGACCAGGATAGTTTTCTTCCATCTGCATTTGAGCAGGTGACATTGACCTTTTGTTTTGCTTTCAGACCTCACTACTATAATCCATGCCTGTCATAGCTCCAGATTAGATTATTGAAAGGTGCTCTTCATGTGGCTTCACTTTAAAATCAGTTCAGAAATGGAGTTAGGAGTAGGTCCTCAGCTGGTATGAAATTGTCCTTAACTCCATTGTAGACAATAGAGTCATGATGAACACATGAAACTACAGATCTGGGAGCTGGAGTGGCTGTGTGTTGTTTCTGGATAGAGTTTGAAGTGTTGAATTCAACTTATTTTTAATATTTGTATTACAGTAGCACCTAGGTGGCCCATTTAGGCTTGGCCCCCCATGGTGCTAACTGCTGTACAAATACATACAAAGAGATGGCCCATGCCCCTTCAGCTATTTCCCTAGTTTATGTAACCCTTCTGCAGCAACCAGGGCTGGGTTGAATACCTAGACGTTCCTTTTCAACAATACAACACAGAACCGTCTCAAGCCTCCACCCAGTAACCTGGGAAAATTACACACCACCCCATGGCGCCTCTGAGAGGCAATACTTCCCCATGCACAAGCACAGACCCTGAGTGTAGAAAATAAACTTTTAATGAAAGGAGGGAAGTCACCTGACATTAACAAGGGAAAATGCCACAAGTGGGATCCATAATCATAAAACTGTGAGCAGGACACCCACCCCAGAGTGCATGGGACAGTGCCTTCTGCCTCATGTTCTTGAGTGCTACAACCAAAAGTTCCTTTTCTGTGCCCCTCTCTGCTTCCTCACCATATCCCATTCATGTTGGGTGTCCTTGGTCAGAAAGTGTGAGTTCACCTCCCACTGGGGGAAGAAGGCACCTTGCTTGCTCCGTCATCTAACCCTTGACAAAGCCCTCGCTGGGATGATTTAGTTGGTGTTGGTCATGCTTTGAGCAGGGGTGTGACATTGCACTCTATATGATTTTATGAAAGTATGCTGATAAATATGAATATAATATAACAGGAATATGCTTCATGCAAAAGGTCTCTTGTAAGGTATAATTACAAAGTTTATAATCTACTGAGTGTGGTCATCCTATTTGTATAAATGTATCACTCTTGTATCTGAAACTAGAAATATAAAACATAACTCTGAGGGCCTATTGTAATTTATGCAAAGTGTGGGCCATTAATGGCGGTTTGGAATCTTGATGGATCCCATTAACCAGGACAATTGTCTGTAGATGGCTCTGTTTTACTTGTGAGTTTTCCTGTATATGTGTGTGCTGGCAAGTGGGTAATGAAATCTTACAGTGACATGTGATCATGTCACCTGAACTGGAATCCATCTTTAACCTGGTGCTTTTCCATGGGGGGGGGGAGGGGAACCCAGAGGGACAAAGGATTCCCGCCTTATGCAAAAGATATATAAGTGGGTGGAACAGTGAAAAGGGGGCAGCCATCATGAGAAATCCCCAACTACCACCTGAGCTAGAATAAGGGCTGTACCAGGGGAAAGGATTGTGCCCAGACTAGGAAGGCGTCCAGTCTGTGAAAGAAACTTATTGAAACATCTCTGAGGGTGAGATTTTATCTGTATTCAGTTTTATTACTGTATGAGACTTAGATTTGCGTGTTTTATTTTACTTGGTAATTCACTTTGTTCTGTCTGTTGGAACCACTTAAATCCTACTTTCTGTATTTAATAAAATCAAGTTTTACTTATTAATTAACCCAGAGTATGGATGAAGTTGAGGGGATTTATTTTGGCAATGTGAGGGGTTGGGAGATTTTTTTGGTTATGTTCCTTACTGACTGACTGATTTATGATAAGGATGGGTATGTGGGAAATCTACTCCTGTTTTATTTTTCTGGCTTGTGTTTTTTTATAGATGGCAGGATGCCTAGAGCCTAGGATAGGTGTCTTATAAAGTGAAATCAAAACAAAGAAAATAATTTGATTGCAATTCACAGAAGTTACAAATATAAAGGGAAGTAGACAGATGAAAACATTTCCTGTTAGAGAAGTTTAAAACCTAGGTATTTTTTGATGGTACTCAGGTGAACTAAATTTAGTTCCATCTAACATACCAAGTTTAGATTCTATTTAAAAAAAAAAAGCAATGAAATTGTCTTGTTCCCTGACTCTATCTTGTGATCCATAGTCAGTTGAGATGCCATGAAATTATACATATTAATATCAGTGTTATTAATTCATTAAATGGAAGTTATTTCCATTTACCATGTGCTTTAGCTGCAGTACAGGATGCACAAATATTGCCCTTGAAGATTTGATGAGTAACACCTTTATTTATTATATCTGTTGACTTGCCCCAAATTAGAATGGAACACCTATAGCGGTACACATGGCATCTGCATGAATATAAAATGAACTCCTCTTATCAGTGCTATTTATAATAAATAGCACATAAATTCATGATGACAGAACACTTACTGTCTCTGAACCATTTATCAACTGTGTAGAATACAAAAGCTACTTGCTACTTGGGAAAATAATTTGACTACCTTATGTTTAGGAAGTACCTTCCTCCAAAAGAACACCCAAACACTCCATAAAAGTATGTAGAAGCACATGCTAATACTCTTGCAAAAGTCTCTGGACACATCACTGAAATGCAGTGACCTCTGAGGTGGGACATGGCAGTTGTGTAGATTTTCTATAGGCTGTTGAAGAGAAGAAACTTACATATTTGTAGACATGCCAAGGCCTTCAATGACTAGCAAGCTATACTTTTAAATGTAAAGATGGCACTTGTGGCTTTTCATCCTACATTGGTTTAATGCTGGCCTATTGTTCACCCATCCCCTGTCCTTGAACACTCATGCAGGAGCAGGCACAATCTCATCCTGGACTTCAGAAACTAGGATTGGAGAGTCTATCATATAATAGACATGACTTTCACCTATTATCATTTTGTCTCATACTAGTAATTTCAGATTATTAATGTATAGGTCTTTTTTTGACATGCATTGTTGTAGTATCTGAGCACTTCAAAAGGTTAAAGAATTCATCCTCATACCACTGCTGAAGTAGGAAAATATTATCCCCATTTAATGGAGAAATAGGGATATAAACAAATTAATTATGTCCTGAGTTTCAGAGGTGCTGAGCACTCACAACTGCATTTGAAATCAACAGGACTCAGGCACCTGGCCCTTTTTGTCTCATCCAAGACTGCAGAGTCTGGAATAGAGCCCAGCTCTCCTGAGGCCCACTCCAGCATTTTCACCAAAAGACAGCCCATTCCTCCGGGAATATCAGTCATGCCCTAGTAGCACTTTCAGCCTCATACTATTGTATCAATTTTGCAAGTAGTTAAAGAATAGAAAACATAGAATTAAAAGTTACGAAGAGAATGGTTTTGACACACAAGCTCTGTTTCAACTGCACCATCAAGTGGTTTATTGACAAATTTGATTTTGTTGCAAGGACTTGAGCACTCATTGTTTACTGAATACCAACAGTGTATTTGGTATTTGACAGGAGAAAAACATGGTTCCTAACTCCAAAGAGTTTACAGTCCAAATCCCTATGTAAAGTAGTGTTACCCCCTTTCTACCCAAACAGCTATCAAATTTTGAATTCTAAGGAGTCTGGTATTGTCTTTGATGGAATTTTGTTTATTTACAAGGAACATACAAAACCTTGATTCTCTGAATGTAGGAGGAACCAAGAACAAAAAGGATCAGTTTCTTAACTTACAGCCCTATGCCTCTTCAAAAACACCATACTCAAAAGCTCTCTCAGCATTTTTCGAGGGTCACACTATGTTCAGTAACTATGGCTTGGCTTAGTTGCTTTTTGCTCCGTCGCTCTCTCTGTTCTTGTATTGTCTCAGTTTGAGTGTCCTCTAACCCCTTGCTCTCTTCCACCCAAACACTCAGCAAAACCCCTCCACCCACTCAGTTCAAAGACTCCTGGGTGGGTTCACAACTCCTTTTGTCTTAGGTTAGAGCTTGTCATTTACTTACCCTTACAGTTATGTTAATTGAAGGATGTGTTCTCACTGATCAGTCTCAGTGAGGTTCTATCTCTATCAATAGCAAGGTTTTCACCCCTCTCATGATGGTAGTAATCCCTTTGGGTAACTAAGATCTAGTCTAAACTAGAATTAGGTTGACACAAGGAAGCTTACATCAACCTAACTATAGATGTGTCTACACTTAAATTTTGCTCCCGCCAATGTAACTGTCCTGCTACACTGACTTAATAACTCCACCTCCACGAGCAGTGTAGAGTCAAGGTTGATGTAGTTATGTCAATACATTGACTGTTACTGGCTTTCAGGAGCCATCCCACAATGCCCCACACTGATTGTTTAATTGATACAAGTGCTCCTGGTGAGGACATGCACCGTTGAAACAAGGAGCACATTGTAGTCATGCACAAGCAATGTAGTTACTGCAGTGACTGTATGCCAATGTAAGTTAGGTTGACCTAATTTTGTAGTGTAGACATGGCCTTATATGCAGTCTGTCTTTTGTAAACAGAACTAAAATGCATAAGATAAACATGTTAAAGTTCTAGAAAGATGTTACCATAAAGTTGAATGCAATTTACACAGCCATATGAGGAAAAGTTGTCTTAAAATCAGACTAAAATATACAGATAAATGGCTTACTAGTGTTCTTTTTCATTAGAAGAGTTTATAATAGGATCCAAGCATATGATTGTTCTAAAATTATCTTCATTCTGATATAATTTGTAAAAAACGTATCTAATTCCGAAGTGCCACTTGTGCCCAGGTAACATTTTTCAGTTTATAGAATTATGTAATTTTAATTCTGAAATAGTAGGTCTGAAGAATGTCTAAAACACAAACCCCAAGTTTCAGAAAGTTAAAGTACCTTATCTTTTGGAGGTGCTGGTAGGATTTCTAATAGCATGATAGTACACCAGCATTACAATTTAGAGTACTCTTGTCTTGAGCAAAATTTTGGCACAGTCTAGAGAATTTGACAATCTTTATTGTATTGCCTGAAAAGCAATTTAACTTGAAAGGCTTCATCTTCCCCAAATTGATACAAGCCGAACACATAAAAGAAGCTTTAGTTACAGCATGAAATTGACAGTTGGACTCTGTAGAAAAATTAAATATGGTCTACAAAAGACATTAAAGTACATAATAAGCATAAGACAATCTCCAAATAGCAAAAGATAAATTTCCATTTGTACCCAGAAATACTGGGATACCAAAAAGAAAAAAAAGCTTTAACTATGGTAAATTAAACTCAGTGATGAGTGGTATTAGTTGTTCCCCAATTTATATCATATTGTTGTTTTTATACATTTTTATACTATTCCAATCTAACCTGGTGTTTATTAAACCCAAACATTTTGTTAAAAAAACCCATCATCTATTTTAATAGAAATAATCTGATTAGCTATAATTTAGTTAAGTGCTTTGACTTACATCTATTTGGCTATATTTCATACTTCTATGGAATTACATATTGTGCTTTCATTAAGTGATGTTTAAAAAGTAACAAAAGACTTTGCCACTAGTTGGTTCATACTAAATCACTTGGACTCTTGCACATGCATTTTTAATACTCGTTATGCTTTGAAAACTAAATGTATTCTGAGAATCACTGCGGGATCAACTTGTTCATAAATTAATACAGGTTGGCTATATTAAAATCTATAAAAGTATCACTCATTCTTAGAACACAGGGGATACTGTAGTTTCAGGTTTTTATTTCTTTTTAAGGCAATGTAATTGGCTGATTGATAGAAGAGGCAGAGGGGAAAATCACTAAAGAATAGCAACTGGATTAAAAATAGAAAAAAGTACTTTCTTTCATTAGTGAAATATACACCTGCAGCGGCCATGTGGGTGATTACCATTTAAAGTATAAAAACTGTGAAATAACATAGGCTTTTTGTCTCTTTAAAATATTGCAGTTTCAGGTCTAATTAATTATCTTAGAAGATAAAAATGGATTGATCTGTTCCAGAATTCTGCATTTCATAATCCAATGAATCACATGGCATAACAAGATCTTATCATTTACCACTATGTGTAACTTACTTTGTTGACAGTTTTTAGCTGAGTAAAGTTTGCTCTTATATATGCTAAGTAAATTCTGGGGCTTACTCTAGGTGATTATTCTGGGTTTCCTTCACTTATTATTCTTTTGTCTTCTTTGCAATGAAGAAGCCTGTATAAGGCCACAGAAGCTGTGGAAACTGGCTCCACATCAGTCTGGTTGAGTCAGCAAGTAATCAACTTGTAGGGAACAGCTCCAGATTTAACTGGATGAATAATCACCTCAAAAAGAATATTAGGTATAAGCAGATTGCTTAGAAGGGAAGAAGCGATTGATCAGTAAAGAAAGCGACATCTTGGAGGTTTAAGAATGTAGGGATAAAGTGAGTTTGGCAATTCTGAGTTAGACCTTTCAAAGGAAATTAAAATAAATAGTAGAATGTTCTTTAGCCATAAACATAGAAAGAGAAGAAGTGGGGCCAGTAGGCAGCCAAGATGAGATAATGTAGGAATGGCTGAAAATCTAAGTGCCTCAGTCTTCAGTAAAAATTATAATGCAGAACATCGGTGCAAAGGTAGAATGGCAAATGAGAATGAGTGTATAGAAGTGGAAATTACCACATCTGATGTGGGGAAAAAAGCCCAGCGTTTAATCCTCTGAAATCAAGGAAACCAGACAAACAATCTGTCCCAGAATACTTGGAACTGCAAGTCTGGTAGCAAGGGAGTTTTAATAAATCTAAAATTGGGAATGATACCATATGACTGGAGAATAGCAAAGGTAGAACCTATATTTAAGAAAGGGCAGAAGTGATCTGAGCAAGTACAGACCCATTAGTCTGACCTCAGTAAAACACAAGGCTGTAGAAATTTTTTTGAAGGAAATAATAATCTGGAACCTGCAGGTAAATGGAAACTGGGATGAAATGCAACCGGTGGATTGTGCTAGACTAATCTGAAATCTATCTTTGAGATGATTGATTCCTTAGACAAGGAAAATTCAACCGAGCTAATCTATGTGGACATTAGTAAAGCATTTGACGTGGTACCATTTAAGAAATTAGATAAACTGAAGACAGGGATTAATACAGAAAGAACTGGCTAAAGAGAGACAACAAGGTTGTCCCGAAAGGAGAGCTATCATTGAAGGTCTGGCAGGAGGTTACTGGTGGAGTTCCTCAAGTATTATCTTGGGATATTTTACTTAATATTTTCCTTAATGAGCTTTGCACAAAAAGGAGGGGTGTGTTAATGAAGTTTGCTGATGACAGAAAGTTGGGAGGCATCGTCAATACAGAAGAGAGTTGGATAATTATACAGGATGAACTGGAAGATCTAGTCGACTGGAGCAATAGAAATAGGATGAAATGTAACAGTACAAAGTGCAAGATCGTGCACTTTGGGACTAACAACAAGAATTTGTGCTGTTGGAAACGGCAGAGGAGGAGAACGACCTGGATGTATTAGCTGATCACAGTATGACTGTGAGCCAACAATGTGATCTGGGGAGGCGGGGAAAAGGGAAGGCAGATGCAAACTTAGGATGTATCATGTGAGGTGTTTCCATTAGACATAGGGAAGCATTAATGTCATTGTACAAGGCACTGGTAAGACCTTATCTGGAACACTGTACAGTTCTGGTTACCCATGTTCAAGAAAGATTAATTCAAACTGGAACAGGTGCACAGAAGGTCTATTAGGGTGATCAGGAGAATGGAGAGCCTATCTTACTAGAGGAGACTCTTGGTATAACTACAACAGGGATAAAAGACCGGTGGCACAGTCATGGCTGGCCCAAGTTAGCTGATTGGGCTTGCAGGGCTCAGGCTCACAGTGCTAAAAATCACTGTGTAGAAATTTGAGCTCAGGCTACAATCTGAGCTCTGGGACCCTCCACCCTCTCAGGGTCCCAGAGCTTGGACTCCAGCCTAAGCCTCAATATCTACACAATGATGTTTTTCAGCCCCAGAGCCCAAGCCCAAATCAGCAGACCCTGGCCAGCCATGTGTTTTTTATCCATTTGAAGACATAACCTAAAGGAGTTTACTTGTTTAGCAGAGCAAAATGAAGATTACAAAGGAGATATGATTTCTCTGTATAAATACATTAAAGGGATACATGCTAGGAAGGAAGATGAGATATTTATGCTAAAAGACAGTGTTGGCACAAGAATAAGTGGGTGAGAACTATCTATGAATAAATTTAGACTGGAAACCATCAGAGGCATGAGGTTTTAGAACAGCCTTCCAATAGGAGTAGTTAGGCATACAACCTAGCTAGTTTTAAGATTAAGCTTGATACATTTTTGAATGGGATTATATGACAGGGTTGCCTCCTGTAATGGGGAATTGGACTCCATAACCCACCAGAATATTCCTTTCAGTCCTACATCCCATGTAACAGACCCAGGGCAAAGGTAGAGAAAGAGTGGAATGGAACGTGGAAACCCAATACAATGTGTTCTTTTCTGCCCAAGTTCCACATGATGGAGTGCTTCATGCTTTTAAAATGTATGGGTTTCTTTTTTGTTTTGTTTTACAGTTAGGAAACTGAAGAAGACTATAGAGCAGTGGTCTCCAACCTTTTTACACACAAGATCACTTTTTGAATTTAAGTGCAACCCAGGATCGACCCCGCCCCTCCCCTGAGACCTCACCCTGCTCACTCCATCCCCCCTCCCTCCGTCGCTTGCTTTCCCCTACCCTCACTCACTTTCAGCGGGCTGGGACTGGGGCAGGGGGTTGGGGTGCAGGACGGGGTGCGGGCTGTAGGCTGGGGCCAAGGGGTTCAGAGTGTGGGAAGGGGCTCCAGCCTGAACCTAGGGCAGGGGGTTGAGGTTCAGGAGAGGGTGCAGGGTGTGGGCTCTGGGAGGAAGTTTGGGTGCAGGAGAGGTTTGGGGTGCAAGAGGGATTATGGGGTCCTGGCTTTGGGAGAGGGCTCAGGCCTAGGGCAGGGGGTTGGGGTGCAGGAGGGAATATGGGGTACTGACTCCAGGAGGGGGCTCAGGGCTGGGGTGCAGGAGGGGTGCAGACATGCGCCGGGTGGCACTTATCCCAGGCAGCTCCCAGTCAGTGATGAAGCAGGGCTAAGGCAGGCTCCCTGCCTGCCCCGGCGCCATGCCGCTCCTGAAAGTGGGCCATCACACCCCTGCGGCCCCTAGGGGGGCACGTGGCTCAACACGCTGCCCCTCTCTGCAGGCACCACCCCTGCAGATCCCATTGGATGCTGTTCCCAGTTCCCGGCCAATGGGAGCTGCAGAGGTGGTGCTTGCAGGCAGGAGCAGTGAACGGAGACCCATGCCCCACCCCCTTTCCTGGGGCCACTTCTGGGAGCGGCATGTGTCCAGGGCAGGCAGGGACCCTGCCTTATCCCTGCTGTGCCACTGGACTTTTAGTGGCTGGAGATTGCGATCGACTAGCAAAGGCCCAGGATTGACCAGTGGATTGCGATCTACCAGTTGGTGACCACTGCTATGCAGGATGGATGCAGAATGACCACCTTAGCTTCTAGCTAAGGATGCTTTACCACACGTAGTAGAAGGTCCTTTAACATAAGGAAAACAAGGGGACTCCATAAGTTGATTTAATGTAATCTATGAAATCCTCTTACTGTACTAAATTGCTATATTGTATATAGCAATTAAGATAAGAGGTAGGAAAAGCTACAGAAGCTGAAGTGATGAGAGGGAACATAAGACCTGTCCTTGGCTGTCAGGATTGTTATGTCTGAACATTTAAAACCAATGGAAACTCCAGAAGTAGCAGAACAAGGAACCCCATGGAGCCTCATTGCACACATAAACCACAAAGCCTGGCAATTATTTATCAGGAAGTGTCAGGATTGTTTAACTCGGGTGCCTTAAAGTTAAGATCCTACATATACATTTAGGTGAATAAAAGAGACCTGAATTTCAGAGCTGTTGAGATTCTGTTGAAGTCAGAGGTACCTAGCACCTCTGAAAGTTTTTAATTAGGTGCTTAAATATGGATTTAGGTGATTAACTTCCTGATTTAGAAACCTTAGCCTAGAATCTTACTGCAAACTGGCCGTGGACAACAATGATTAATTGGTTTCAAGTCTTAACTCAGAAAACTGTGCACAGGATTTACTGTATGATAAAAGCTTGGTACAGTATATCAAAGATACTTTAGCAGAGCTTTGCCAAGTCAGAAGACATGTCCCCTGACCATTGATAAAAGATAGCTTTAGTGCAATAGCAACAGGATTTGGATGAATAATCTATTGGGCTCTGCTTGCATGAGCAAGAAACAAACAAACAAACAAACAATATTACAGGAGAAAGATGGAGAAAGCATGAGAACAGCATATCATGGAAATGTTACACAAAATATATTATATGGACGATAAACCAATGCCAAAGCTGAAATAAAGTGCAAAGACAGGATAATAATCCCTTTTTTATTTCAATGTCTATTAATATGCTGTACTCTGTATAATGCCATGAGAGGAATACAAATATATTAAGTGTTATATAATAAGAGTGGTCTTTAAGCACACAGTCTTTATTCAGGTATAACTCCTGTTGGCTAGCTGAGTGTCTAGAAGCAGCACAGAATTCAGTCAGATCCCACAAGACTATGAGCCACTTTGTCGAACAGGAGACTAATGCCTTCAAAAGAGGGTGAGGTCGTATTTCCTTCCAGTTCTTCAATATCTTTTCCTCTTTCTCTCAGTAAAGGTAAGAAACTCATATCAATTACAATAACTTCACTGAAATTTTTATGTACATTTTCTGTTTTAAGCAGCATGGAATTATTGGCCCAGATTTTCAGCTGCATTCAGGGAATGTAGAACACAGCTGAGATGGGGTATAGAGCCAGGTGGCTTTAAGCCACACCAGCATTTCCTTGATCCTGAAGTTCCTATGCAGTGATCCAGTCCCACAACACAATTTAGCGCATTCCACTCTAACTTATGCCAACTGCATGTACCCCCAAGAGGTAGTTCCAGCAACTGAGGATTACTGGGTGCAGGAATGTACCAGCTATTATGTTTTCTCCTAGCCACTCCTTCAGCTTCATTTTTGTATGTAAAGTTATAAATATGGGCTATGTACTCGCATCTCACTGTGCTGGATTCTAAGTAGTATTAGTGAAGCATTTGGTCAGCTTCTTGAGAAAGAATTCTTCAGATTAAGTGCCCAATCAAGAAACACTTAACTGACAATGGACCTTGGGAGACTCCAATCCACATATGAGGAACATTCAAGGTAGCATGTGAGCAATGGCTGCTCTACCTGTAAAGAACTGAGTCAGGCATGGACATGTGACTTGCCCATGTAATTCCAAACTCCATCTTGCTGCTGTGATTTTCCACAGTAAAAACAAAGGGGTTTCCTTCCACATGGCAGAGGATATAAACCTCGTATGGAAACCCCTCGTTTTGGACTTCAATCCTGCTTCTAACCTCTGGAGGAACTGTGCTTGAAACTGAAGTTCTGAACAAAGGACTGAGCAACCCATCCAAGCTGAGATATTTGTACTCCAGAGACTTGATTGGTTTAAATCAGCAGTAATCCCATCAAGCCTAAAACAATCCTGAAAAAAAGCCTGAACTAAGAACTTTGCGATTGTTGTATGTATTTGATTCTGTTTAACCTATTTTAACTCTCATCTATATTTCTTTCTTTTATTAATAAACCTTTAGATTTTAGATTCTAAAAAATTGGCAACAGCATGATTTGTGGGTAAGATCTGACTGGTATATTGACCTGGGGCTTGGTCCTTTGGGATCGGGAGAACCTTTTTTCTTTTACTGGGGTATTGGTTTTCATAACCATTCATCCCCATAAGGAGTGGTGGTGATACAGGGAAACTGAAGCGTCTGAGGGAATTGCTTGTATGACTTCTGGTTAGCCAGTGGGGTAAAACCAAAGTCCTCTCTGTTTAGCTGGTTTGGTGTGTGCCTTAGTAGTGAAAGACCCCCAGCTTTGGGCTGTGACTGCCCTGCTCTAAGCAATTTGTCCTGAATTGATACTCTCTGTAGCATCCCACCAAAGGCCGCTTTGTTACAACCTGAAAATAAGTTAATATTAATCAATAGTTCCAACAGATTGATGTGGGTGTGTTTAGAATAATGCCTCACTGCTCTGATGGCATTCTTTCCCTTGGTGATAGTTCTTCTAGAATGATTGACTAGAAACAAGACAACATGATCCACTGAATTAGGACTCCAGAAATGTAGGTTCTACTCCTTGCATGTCACATTGACTTTCTGTGTGACTTTTCCCTCCCATCCTTTGTCTGTCTTGTCAATTCAGACGTATCTCTTTGGGGCAGGAAATGTTAGCACAATGCCTAGCATACTGGACTGCTAGGCACTACTGCAATACAAATAATATTGAATAGGAGAAGGCAGTGCTCATGGCTTGGGAAGTGTGATGGTCAAACGTCACAAGGTTCAGTTGAATGCAGTGAGTTCAATGTGGTTCATATTTAGTTATATGAGTTTCACAATAACTTAATTGACTGTAGCCATAACATCACCTGTGCATGGAGTGTATGTGTACTTCAAAGTGTTGTAACGACAATCAAAGGAATGTTAGATAAAAAAATAGGTGTAGTCTGAAGCCAGTTTGTCATCTGGGCTTATGCCCTCTGAAGCATGAGGGTGTTTAACCCTTACATATATGTATTTATCCTCTCTAATGTAAAAGTGGATGGTTTTGTTATCCACATAACAAACTTTTTTTGAGTCCTACTAAACTTTTGGCCTCAACTGATATTGTGACAATGAGTTCCTTAAGTTAATCAAGGGATTCCTTTTATCAGTTTCAAGTTTGTTTCAGACTGAAGTAACAACTAAATATTAGCATCAGCTTATAAAAGATGTCAGGCTTGTGTCTCACTGCCATCATCTGGGAAGATGATTAAGTACTGATCTGGGGACACTATTTGCCCTGTTTGCTCCCTGCAATGATTTTGATTATTTATCGTTTGCCATATGTCACTTCATTGTCAAAAAATGGAGACAAGGTCTCTGTCCCAAAACTTGACATCTAAATAGACAGACATATAAACAAGGAATGGGACAAAAAGTGTGTGGGGGGGGAGGGGTGATTCAGCAATGAGGTTAAACAAACAGCTTTTTCATCCCCGTCATTCTTAATGACTGGTCTAAGAAACTTCTATGAGAGCAAGTCTAGGGTTAGAGGCCTATCAGTATTTCCTTCATAGAATCATGATGCATTAAACTTTCAAATATTTTACTGTATATTACAAGCAGACCACACAATTGAAAATATGACCATTTTAAGGTTGTGTAACAGTCCAGATTGTCTGATGTCAGATGAATTGGGGCACAAGCCAGTCCGAGTGGGGACAGAGGGAGCTGTGAAACACAATGTTGAAAAAACAAGAATTCAGAAAAACATCTACAAGACAAGCATTTTTTGTCTGCAAATCCAGATTGGTTCTTGCCAGCCTAACAAATGAGCTTCCTATGCTACCTGAGAAAAATATAATCAAAACAAATTATTAAATAAATGAAAGTTAGGAGCCTGAGTGACTTTGTAGATCTGGGCCTTCATTCTCAAAGAAAACATGTATCTACTCATCAAGCAATTTCCCCCCCCCCCCCCCAACTCCCATAAAAAAATAAATCCCTTATTGGGGCTGTTCCAGTCTCTCTCCTTTAATATGGCTTAGATAACCTAATGGCCATTTGCTAGATGAAGATAATTAGCCTTCAATGACCAGCTGAAAAGGGGTGGCACTCACCTCAAGAGAGCGCCCCCCTAACTGGGTGCATGTGCCTGCACTCTATTAGTCTGCAGTGACCTCTATCAGTGGTTTCTCAGATGGGTTTCAGTGACTCAGCCCTCCAGCCAAGTCACATACACAGTCTGTATGTGAAACCAAACAAACCCCTTCCGGGGTTTACAGTCCAATGGGGGCCTATTTCAGTACCCCTCCTTTGGCAACATTGATTTGGTAGCTCTCCCCAGGCTCAGTCTTTAAAAGTCCCGGCCCTGGTGTGGGGTAGTACCCCCCCCAGGGCTTCCTTCCTATAGACAATGTCTTCCTGAAGCCCTCCCTGGGCTCAGCTCTTAATCAGTCCTGCAATCCATTCTGGGCTAGCCTTCAAATAGTCCTTTGACACTGGTATGGGGCTGTGCTCCCCAGTGCTTCCTCCTTGGAGACTCTTCACCCTCTCTGGGCCTTTCTGACCCCAGCTGTTCTTCTATCTTCAGTCCCAGCAACCAGCAGGAGCTCCCTCTTGCTCCCCCGGTCCCTACCAGCAACTGATCTGTCCATAGTCCTGCTGCTCCGCCAGCCAGCCAGCCAGCCAGGAATGCAGTCCTCACTCCTCCAGCTCCAGGCAGCACCTGCCTGACTCTGGCTCTGCAGTCCATTTTATATGGCACTCCTGGACCCTGATTGGCTGATCCCTGCAGACCTGTCTTCTTCCCCCACCGCCACTCTAGGCAGCCTGGAGGACTTCTCTTCTGCTCCTTTCTGGGCTGGGGTGTGGTAGGATCCTGAGGCCCCCAGCAGGGGGCCTCTGGGACTAGTCCACCATAACACCATCAGTTTCATTTTCACCTGTACTACTTGCAAATCCCTGGAAATTCTATTTGTCAAATTAGAGTTTTCTGAATGATTCCCCACTGACAGAGCTCTTTCATTGTGGAATAAAGCCTTTGCTCATCAGTTTCTCTGTTTATTTCATGGATGGTACTAGAAACCCATTTCAAAATGGCAACACTTTTATTATACATCCATAGAATGCTATCGTAAATATATTACATTATCTGCAGCCACTGGTTCCTCCTATGTAATAAATACTGGGGTCATGGATTTTATGGTGCTTATGTGCTGCCTTCTTAAAATCAGGTTTGTTTGTTTGTTTGTTTGTTTCCGAGGTGCTTTAATTGACACTGCAAAGCTCCATTTAAAACCAGAATTTTCCTGCATCAGGACTACTTTTAGTTCAGGGCCTTTTGGTTCTAGTTGAGAGCAGGCCATGAAAGGCAGTACAATTTGTTGCTACAGCAGCATAGCTGTGGTTATAACTTCATTTACATATTAATGCTGGAACTGCCTAGACTCCTTTTTAGGGTCACTCTAAAATGTACACATGTGAACAATGTGACCTAGCCACTGCAAAGATTGGGCTCCATTACTCTAGAATGGCAAAAACTGTGAGGAAATCAGACTGGAAGTCTTGAATGAAAAGCCACTCTCACACAAATTACAATATTGTCTGCTTAAGTTTCCAGACAACGGAAAAAGAATTGTGCAAGTCCTGTTTCCATTACAGCAAAAACTAGAAAAGCCAGAGGCACAGAGGGGAAAATATAAATTGTTAATAGTAAAAGCATGTATTTCCCCTCCTCCCCCTCTCCTTTCACTTAGAAATGGCTGAACAGGTCATCTCTGTGAAGAGGAAAACATGGAAAAATTCACTCCAAAGGGAGATCCTCTCTTTGTCCCCTCTAAATACAAAATTAGGAACATGTGAACACAAAGGATTATATAATGGAAACTGTTTTGTAACCTTAACTACCATAGCTGATGCTATCAGTTCTCTGCTTTAGTTGTCTCCTTTTTTGTTTAAATTAATGGGGAGACTGTGGGAAATACAGGGTTGGATGAGTAGGGGTTGGTTTAAAGTCATTCTTGATTTCACTGCCAGCTCCACCTATAATTAATCTAATGACACAAACAGGATCCCTGGAGGAATTTTGAAACAATTGCAATATCTTAATTAACACCTGTCTTTGAGAGACGGCATCATAGTTCTGAATTCTCCACAATACCAGATTCTTTCCTATTGGGAGTGTAAGGCCTTGGCTACACTTACCCGCTAGTTCGACGGCTGGAAATCGAACTTCTGGGTTCGACTTATCGCGTCTAGTCTGGACGTGATAAGTCGAACCCGGAAGTGCTCGCCGTCGACTGCGGTACTCCAGCTCGCCGAGAGGAGTACCGCGGAGTCGACGGGGGAGCCTGCCTGCCGAGTGTGGACCAAGGTAAGTTCGAACTAATTCGAACTAAGGTACTTCGAACTTCAGCTACGTTATTCACGTAGCTGAAGTTGCGTACCTTAGTTCGAATTAGGGGGGTAGTGTAGACCAAGCCTAAGTGGGAGTTTATTGTCCTGTAAGCCGCTTTCGGAGGAAAAGAAGCAGAGAAATAATTATCATAGCCTCAAGGAGTGGGAGACTGACTAGTCTGGCTTCACAATGTTGCGTTTTAGATGACAAGAAGATATTTAGAATCTGTGTTGTCCCTTGCATATTGTATTTTTCTGTTCATTGGTGACAGATTGGCCCGATGGGCATTAACCATTATAATGAAAAGTGAGAATATTCACCCTCACTATGTCACAGGTGTGCCATGAACAGAGGATTTCTTTTGCAGCTTTCTAGCTTTCCATGTTCAATGAATGTCACAGAGAACAATATTTACATTTCTTTCTTGTCATGTAAGAGATAATGTGGCTTCATAGGAAGTAAACAAATGCTTTGCAGATAGTGGAGGGCACTGAAGTAGGTCCTTTTGAACTGATTTTGTGTGAATGCTTGAAAATACTCACTGAGAAAGCAGTGTTTTGGATGCAGGGATGGGGAGGCGGGAGTAATTTATGAAGTTAGAGGAGGAGTGATCAGGAACAGTTGGGAAAAAATATTTCCTGGAGACCTTTCTGCAAGGTAGAATACACTAAAGAAGTCATTAGCATTGATGTGTGGATTATGTAGGCTGAAAAGAGACTCTTCATCTTCCATAAATAGGGGAGACACAAAAGTAGTGCGTGAACTCTACGCACTAAATCTTTATTTCATCATTCCAATAACAATTATGTGTAGGTGTAAAATTGACACTTTTGTGTTGCTTTTCTGTTTTAGCCTTTTTTTTTTTTTTTGGTCAAATTGTAGTAGCTAGTTAAAGCAGTTAAGTAGAATCCAGTTGTTCACTTTAAAATAATAATAATAATAATAAAAGAGAAAGATGCTATATGTAAAAAAGCAAGATTCAGGATATTTTTAATATTTCCAAAAGTTAGTCCCAAACTTCATCCAAAAATCAGATTACCAAAATGGTTATGGAAAATAACCAGACAGTATGGGAAATACCAGTGTAGAGTAGGAAAGGAAAGAGGAAAAGGGAAGGATTGCTAATTGCTACCGACAACTCCAAGACCTTGGGGTCCATCCTGCTCCCATGAGTGTTATCGGCTTCCTCCCAATGAGTAATAATGACCTCTTAGATATATCTAGTATCAGGAAATGCCTTTTCAATCAGCATTGTAGGGTTTACCTGTTAAATGGAAATGAGAAGGATTGCAAAACAGAGAGATGCTGAAAGACAGTGGGCATAACCTTTGCAACACTAAGGGTATGTCTACACTATGGGATTAATCCGAATTTATATAATTCGAATTTGGAAAACAGGTTGTATAAATTCGATTGTATGCAACCACACTAAGCACATTAATTCGGCGGTGTGCGTCCATGTACCAGGGCTAGTGTCGATTTCCGGAGCGTTGCACTGTGGGTAGCTTTCCCATAGCTATCCCATAGTTCCCGCAGTCTCCTCCGCCCATTGGAATTCTGGGTTGAGATCGCAATGCCTGATGGGGCTAAAAACATTGTCGCGGGTGGTTCTGGGTATATCCTCCCCCCTCTCCAGGAAGCAACGGCAAACAATGGCGTTTCGCGCCTTTTTCCTGGGTGAACAGTGCAGACGCCATACCATGGCAAGCATGGAGCCCGCTCAGCTCAAGACAGCAGTCATGAACATTGTAAATACCTTGCGCCTTATCGTGCAGTTTATGCTGAACAAGAACCTGGAAAATCAGGCGGCGAGGAGCAGGCTACGGCAGCACGGCGAGGACAGTGATGAGGATATGGACATGGAATTCTATCGAACCGCGGTACCCGGTGCTTTGGAGATCATGCTGTTAATGGGGCAGGTTATAGCTGTGGAACGCCGATTCTGGGCCCGGGAAACAAGCACAGACTGGTGGGACCGCATAGTGTTGCAGGTGTTGGACGATTCCCAGTGGCTGCGAAACTTTCGCATGCGTAAGGGCACTTTCTTGGAACTTTGTGACTTGCTTTCCCCTGCCCTGAAGCGCCAGAATATGAAGATGAGAGCAGCCCTCACAGTTGAGAAGCGAGTGGCGATAGCCCTGTGGAAGCTTGCAACGCCAGACAGCTACCGGTCAGTCGGGAATCAATTTGGAGTCGGCAAATCTACTGTGGGTGCTGCTGTGATGCAAGTAGCCAAAGCAATCACTGAGGTGCTGCTACAAAAGCTAGTGACTCTGGGAGATGTGCAGGTCATAGTGGATGGCTTTGCTGCAATGGGATTCCCTAACTGTGGTGGGGCGATAGATGGAACCCACATCCCTATCTTGGCACCGGAGCACCAGGGTACACGGTACATAAACCGCAAGGGGTACTTTTCAATGGTGCTGCAAGCACATGTGGATCACAAGGGACGTTTCACCAACATCAACGCGGGCTGGCCGGGAAGGGTTCATGACGCTCGCGTCTTCAGGAACACTACTCTGTTTAAAGGGCTGCAGCAAGGGACTTACTTCCCGGACCAGAAAATAACCGTTGCGGATGTTGAAATGCCAATAGTTATTCTTGGGGACCCAGCCTACCCCTTAATGCCATGGCTCATGAAGCCATACACAGGCAGCCTGGACAGGAGTCAGGAGCTGTTTAACTACAGGCTGAGCAAGTGCAGAATGGTTGTAGAATGTGCATTTGGCCGTTTAAAAGGTCGCTGGAGATCGCTATTGACTCGCTCTGACCTCAGCCAAAGAAATCTCCCCATTGTTATTTCTGCTTGCTGTGTGCTCCACAATCTATGTGAAAGTAAGGGGGAGACCTTTATGGCGGGGTGGGAGGCTGAGGCAAATCGCCTGGCTGCTGATTACGCGCAGCCAGACACCAGGGCGATTAGAAGAGCACACCAGGAAGCGCTGTGCATTAGAGAGGCTTTGAAAACCAGTTTCATGACTGGCCAGGCTACAGTGTGAAATTTCTGTTTGTTTCTCCTTCATGAAAACCCGCCCCCTTTATTGACTCATTCATTCTCTGTAAGGAACCCACCCTCCCCGTTCCCCCAGCTTTCTTTCAAACGTAATAAAGTCAATATCACTTAAAAATCATGTATTTTTTATTAACTGATAATAAACATAGGGAGAGAACCAACAAGGTAATCTGGGTGAGGTTTGGGAGGAGGATAGGAGGGAAGTAAAAGGCCACTGAACAAATTCAATGTAATGACAGCCTTTTGGTTGGGCTGTCCACTGGGGTGGAGTGGGAAGGTGCACGTAGCCTACCCCCCTGCGTTCTTACACGTCTGGGTGAGGAGGATATGAAACATGGTGAGGGGGGAGGGAGGTTATACAGGGGCTGTAGTGGCACTCTGTCATCCTGCTGCCGTTCCTGAAGCTCCACCAGACGCCGGAGCATGTCCATTTGCTCACGCAGCAGCCCCAGTGTTGCAGCCTGCCACCTCTCATCTCGAGCGTCCCTCAGGACCTCGCGTTCACTGGCATCTTTCCTAAATTTAGTTACAGTGTCCTTCCACTCATTCAAATGAGCTCTTTGATTTCGGGTGCATTCCATTATTTCAGTGAACATGTCGTCTCTTGTCCTCTTTTTACGCCGCCTTATCTGAGATAGCCTTCGTGACGGAGGAGGGAGGCTTGATAAATTTGCAGCTGCTGGAGGGAGGGTTGAGAAAAAGGAGAGAAGTTTTTAAAATGATACATTTTACAGAACAATGCTTATACTCTTTCTTGGTGAAAAACACTATTCACAGTACATAGCACATGTGATTTCAGTACAAGGTCGCAATTTCCATCTTAATATTGAGTGCCTGTGGCTTTGGTGTTAGAGATCACAGACGCAGGTCCGGGCAATAGAATTCAGCTTGCATGCAGCCATGGTAAGCCA
>NC_048298.1:47994030-48005270 GCF_013100865.1 Trachemys scripta elegans
GCCACACTAACCCTAAATCGAAATACTAAAATCGATTTTGGCGCTACTCCGCTCATCGGGGTGGAGTACAGAAATCGATTTAATGAGCCCTATAATTCGAATTAAATGGCGTCGTTGTGTGGACGGGTGCAGGGTTAATTCGAATTAACGCTGCTAAATCCGATTTAAAGTCGTAGTGTAGACCAGGCCTAAGGGATTTAGCCATGATCCCAAAGGCCATGCCTAATTATGGGAGATAACAAATCCAGACACATATTTGTAATCTGTGGTAGTAATAGGGTCAAACAGCATAGATCCTGAATTTGGATCTAAACTTCATCAAATTGGAAGTACATACATCATGGGTTGCACTCAGCTCTTGAGCATCCCCTTGCCATCCAGGCATGGTTCATTCTCTCCAGCTCCCAGCAGCCCCTGCAGTCTGTCAGCCTACCTCTGCAGGTCTTCTGTCACTCAGCCCTCCAGCCAGGCCACACAGTCTAAAACCCCTTCTGGGGTATAACAAACTCAAATAGAAGCAGTTCTTGCCTTTCAGGGCCAATGCTAAACAAGACAGTTTCTTGCCCTTCTTGGCTAAGTTTCCTCTCTGGACATGAAAAAACAAGGTTCCTTCTGAACTCCTGCCACTGATTGTGCCCAGAAATGGGCCTTGGCCCCCTTGGTTTCTTTGACTGTAGTCTACAGAACATCCCTCCTCACACCTCTGTCTACAGCAGTTCTGGACAGCAGACAGCTCCTTTTATTTCAGATTGCTGGGTCTTGATTGGTTGTTGCTGGTCCCCAGCGCTTCTGGCTGCTTGAGGACCAGTTCTCACTGGTTCACAAAAGGGCTGCTCTTTTCTCCACAAATAACTGTTTTCTGAGGCAGGGTGCAGCACAGCCTCCAGCAGGAGACCAAAAAGTCCTGATACACCCCATCACAATGTGACATCCAGGACTGTAGTCTGGGCCCTTCTCTAACTTATTAAGCGCTATAAGAGTACACAATGCTTTATAAAACACATGGGAAAACAAAGTCAACTTGAAGGGTTGCCAGGGACAGAAGGTCATTGGGAAGACCAACACTATCCCTGAAACCCGCTTGTAAGCTTTATTATTATGAGAGCTATGCATTGGGAGATGGAGGTAAGGCTCTGTCAAAGATAGGTTTTGTAACTATTGCCTGCACTCCAGCCTTCCATCCACAGTAAAGCAAAACAAAAATCAAAACCACAAAACTACCCCTCACTGTCCTGAGATGAGAAGGGAGACAGAATCATGCTTCACTTGCTTATTTTCAACTATGAGGCTTGCAGCAAACTTTTATCCTGGCCACTAGATTGTACAGAGAACATCAGTCTGGCCACCTAAGTGGCAACCATGGAAAGGTAGGTTGGTAGTGGGAGGACTATTTCCATCATTGGGGCTATTTTGCCCACACTTCTATCCAACCACAGTGTATATGCACATAAAAGTCAGATATTCTAAACCAATTACTATGAGTAAAATTTTTAATCATGTTGACCCATAAGGGCCTCATCTTATAGCCACTAAAATCAGGAGTAAATTTTTCCCTGAGTTCATTAGTGCAGGATAAATGCTTACCTTATATAGTCATTTATTTCTGACAATGACCTATTTATTTATATAATTTTAATGAAAGCTCAAATTGTGCAAAGACTGAAAGGACAAAATCAGGCCAGTGAACCACCTCAGCAGGTCATGGGTTGTGCACCAGACTTATAAAAATTAGTTTAAAGGAGAGGTTGAACAATGATGAAAGTTAACAAATAAAGCATATGATAGCAAAACTGCAGAGAATATATTAAGGCCTTAGGGTATTTTATCATAATGAAGACATACATAGGAACACAAAACTCCATAAAGGAGAAGATAATTCTTAAGAGAAATTTACTTAGGTCAAGGACTCAGTAAGTCTACTCTTACTTCTGAAATAATCCATAAAGTTCTTCATCTATGGGGATAACTGCAGACTGTAAAAATAAAGGGATAAATCCTCAGCTAGTGTGAATTTGTCATAGCTCTATTGACTTCAGTAGAGCTAGGACAATTTGACCAGCTGAGGATCTCCCCCAAAGTAATTTGTTCAAGTTGTTCCTTCAAAAGTGGGCATATCACGGGAGATATAAGCAATTGTATTAGTTCATGGGAATACTGCAACACGTGCCTTTAGATTTTGTGCAGCATGGTCAGATAGACATAATCTACTTTCTGATGGTAATGACATTGGCAATGAACTAGGAGAAGAATCCAGCCAGAATGAGAGCACTAAAAGAAAATCACTTTAGAAACTCTTTGATACAAACACAAATAAGAAATGAATGGAACAAGTGCACTTAAAACTTTTAAACCGATTTCTAATTTGACCGTAATTTAAAAACAATCCTATCTCACACTAACATATATTGAAGGATAAAATTGCACTCCTTAATTTCTAATTTAGAAAGTAGCCTTGTGTCAAAGCAACTTCATTCACTGCCAAATCTTGCTAACATTTGTTCTAAAGTCTTTTAAGATTCCCTTAAAGATTGATTGCTATAATGTTGTGATAGATGTCTCCTGATTTTTTTTTGTAATGTGTGTGAAAGAGAGAGAATAGCACAATTTATTTATTTATACAGTCAGCAATGTGCATAAGTATTTGAAAGCTATTATTTATAATACTATTGTCTTAAATTATAACAGTGTTTCATGGAAGAATGGTTAAACAAAGTCAATTTTGTTATAACATTTGCATTCTTTTGTGTGTCTGAGCGATGAAAAAGGGAGGTTTGTGGTGGTGGTTGTTTTTTAAAATAAGCTAGAGCCATCTGTCATTTTTGGTGGTATGGATGTACTGCAGTTTACAGAGGCAGGGGTAGAGAGTTTATTTATAAACAGATTGCTCCTTAGTTATTCTTAGAGGAAGCATATGTGCTCACAGAAACGCCAGAAAATCATTTACAGTGAACTTGGTGGCAGCAACAGTATTGACACTGCTAATTGAGTCAATGTGTGCATTTTAGTCAAAGACAAAGAAGGTGCAAAATTCATTTTAGCAGGTATTGCAATCCTGTCCAAATTATCATGGGATTTAGGTACTAAAAACCAAAGAGGAGGAAAAAAAGATGTTAGGCACTTCTAAATGCATCCTTTGGAAAGGGTATAATCAGAGAATTTATAAGTAAGAAAAATAACTCCTCAAGCTTACATTTCAGTGCAAAACTATTTACATTTCAATAATAGATGTTATTGTCAAAAGATTGAATCATCCTTAAAATGCAAAATATGGGGCTCAATTCTGCTCCTATTAAAGTCACTGGGACAACTCATTTTGACAACCATGGATCCAAGCTGTAGAACTATTCCAACATATTTTCTCATAAACTGCTTTTATGGCATCTTCATTTAATGCATAGCTGTGCAAAATATTTAACTTGCAAGTGCAAACATTTGAAATTTGTTCTTTTTCAGCTTTGTGGAGTTTCTCCAAAATATGTTTCCTATTAAATTTTTAGCATCGGCAAAATATTAGTTGAAGTTGGTTACATTTTTGTGCTCTGTTAGGACATCAATGAAAAATTCAGTACAGTCTTTCATGGGATATTTGAGTGTCAAGACAGTTTGATGGTTGGGTTTAGTCATATGGCACTTTTCAGGTTCCCTAATTGGCTGATTCGACCCCAAGTTCTCAGACAGTTGGTAGAGGCCTATAAGACTTGCTTTTTCATGCCTGCATGGGATGGAGATGATATGTCCCTCAAATATACACGTGGGGGAATAAGTGCTGGATAAGACTATCAAGCTACCAGTCCTCCCCACATACAGAAACCCACCCTAGGTAAGAGGGTTTATGGTTTATGAATCAGCCCTAAAAGGAGTTAGAGCAGCTGTGCACTAGCTCTAACTCACACCAGTGGAGAACTAGCTTAGCAGAGCTTTGGTTCACTCTGGCCCTATCCCTCCTTATGCACTTGGTGCTGGTGGGGAGATTGGCACAGGAGTTGCCTCCATCAGCCATATGTGAGAGATATTCAATGACCATTTCTGGCCAGAATCCATCCACTTTGCACTGTCTGAGCAATGCAAAGTCCATAGAGTAGACAGGACATAATCAAGCTCTTTTCTGATTTATTTTCAAGTTTACTTGCAATGAGAGGTAACATGGAGAATTTCCGGAGGGGTTGGGGCTTTTTGGGGAGATTTTGAGGAAGGGCTTGTAAATGAGCTTATAATGGGAAACTAACTTCAATCTGGCTAGCACAACTCCATAATATTACACATATGGCCTATAATTGAATGTTATTTATTCTCTGAAACATGTGTGGTATCCTGCGTAGAGATGGGCTTATTTGGTGCTGCTGCTTCTGCTCGATATTATTTTATTATACTTTAATTTGCTACCCTTCAGTCTTGTGATTAACTGTGTGCAGTGCCCAATCTGCATGCGTCATATTCAGTAATGCTTAGGCTACACATTAAAAACAGTGGGAAAGAATCCAGGTGGGTTTTATAGACTTCCAGATTGAGAGTTCAAATAATCACTGAAATGTTCAGATGCTTATGTGATCATTTTGCGCTTTGACCATCTTTGACCATCTACAGAAAGTCAATTTGTCTTGAATGCTACTGATTATGGATTTGGATAAAATAGGTATACTGATCTAGCAGTGAAATATTGCAAGCTCTTTATGCAGGCATCACGCCTGCCTTGGTGTTTCTTCAGCATCTAGCACACAGGTTTCTTCTTAACATTGGCACAGCGAATGTTTCAGCATCCAGCCCAATTCAGGTTGGGTCATCTGGGAGCCATTGTAATATAAGTGATAAATAATAATAAAAGCTTTAGTAATACCCTCTAGAACTCCAGAGCTTTCATATTGCTAACCATAAAGGACTTGATTCAAAACCCACTAAAGTCAATGGAAAGGCGCCCATTGATTTCAATGGGCATTGGATCAAGCCTTTATAAAAAAGGGAGTCTGGTCTATCTTTACTTGCTATAATGATATTTGTGAAGTACTTAGCTTTGAAGTAGCTAGGTATTTCCATAAAATATGAAGTAGCCAAGTCAAATAATGTTGCATCAATCATTTCATTTTCACCCAATCTATGGCCAGCTAGCTTCAAATCTCTCCATTTGTTGATAATGCTACGGGCAACAGTAGGAACATTTTTCACACACTACTGTACGGTATTGAATCTTTTGCAAGTATTGAAAAATGTGTGTTCTGTTCTATTCAGATTATTATATCGTGCCCATTACCATGGAGCATTAAGCAATATGACTAACGTATGTTTCCTACGGATCAGAGCAACAGGGCAATTCACTTGTGTATGAATATCAAAGAAGGGTTGAGTGTGTCAATATGTATCCAGGCCAATTCACTTGTGCTGACAGAAATCAAGAGAGATGTTGATAATATTGTTTTTGTCTGTCTGGATCCCGTACTTAATTCGTCTTAGACTGAAGTGGGTGTTAGGGTTTAGATGTGAATTTACTTGACGTGTAAAACTGCATGAAAACTAATGAAGAATTGTTTCTGGTTATCACATTCTGTTTACATTATATTTACCCATTGAAGATTGGAGCCTTGGAAATGTAAATGAAGAAGATAGTTGACTTCTAGGCATGGATATTTGCGTTCAACAGTAGAAGATCCACAAACTTTGTCTGCATTTAGTCAACAAAGGGGAAGTCCCTGCTGTGCTGATAACACTCACCAGACTGTTTTCAGCTATAGAAAGGAACCCTGGGAGTGATTCTGCATCTCTGATCTATTTGGATGCTGTCAGGGGACATTCAAGATACAAGACAAAGGTCCCCAAAGCCATTTTGGGCAACCCTGACTGAGAGACCTCTAGGAAAATAGCTGATCCCACATCACTGCTATCATTTGGACTTACAAACTCTGACTCACCTGTTATATATTTTACCTCAATAACTCTCTTTCTTAGCTAATAAATCATGTTAGTTTACTAAAGGATTGGCTATCAGTGTGCGTTTTGGTGTGAGACCCAGAACACCCATTGTCCTGAGTTAAGTGACTGGCCCTTTGGGGCTGAGATTAACCTAATGTGTGGTGATTTTTAGTTTTAATAACCTTTCATCACAGAAGTCCAGTTTGCCTGAGTGGCAAGATGCACAGGAGAGTCTAAGGGGACCATCTATGGCCATGGTAAGGCTAAAATAATAACCCAGGAGTGCATGCTTGTTACTGGTTTGGTCTAATTATAGAATATACCATCAGTTTGGGGTGACTACCCTGTTTTCTGACAGGCTGACCTGAGTTTGGCACTCTCAGTTGTGAGACACATTACTAGACATCGTGACAGGTGACCTGCACCCAGTGAAGTGACCTGCAAAGGAAAATAAATTGGCTTCGTGATTTTGTTTGTTTTGTTTTGTTTGCTTCTTAATGATACATAAAGCAGGACTGAATGGATGTTTTTCTTTTCAAGGTTGGTAGTTGTGGGGCTTCCCCCATCCCCTTCTCTGTCTCTACGAAAGATAAATGTTGCCTTTTTTTTTTTTTTTTTTTGCTGGAAGTCTTTACAGACAGTCAGAGAACCAGTTGGATTAGGACTACACAAATATCAAGCAAGTGAAATGGAATTATTAATTGAGTTGAGTGAGGAAGTGATTTTTACCTCAAACACCTATAAACTGTTGGAAGAAACTTGTTTTTGTTAAAGATCATCATCTCAACCCTCTCAGCTAAGAGAGTGTCAGACAGTTCAGAAGACACTGAATCAGAATGTAGTAATGGCAAGAGGTAATGTTCATGAATGTAATTATAAAGCATTTGTCACAGTTCAGGGCAACTGCATCTGGATTCCAGCAAGGGTACTCACTCTTAACTTCTGGGTCCCAAGTGTCTCCTCTCTTGGGCAGAGACACGCATCTCTCTCCTGAGTGGGCTGCCCAGTTCTCTGACTGTACTGGGCATTCCCTAGCAAAATCAGACTGCCTCAACAGGCCTGCTTTACTTTTCTCCTCAGAGATGGTAAACAGTGTAATGGCTACAGTTCCTTCTAAGCAAACACATTTATTCTTATGGTAAAAGCATTACAGAAAAAACATATTAAAACAATAAAAGAACCTACACACATGCTAATAAGCTTACCAGAGATCACCCCTGATTCTAACAAGGGTTCTGGCCAGTGAACAGTCCTTCAAACCCCACTCAGAGGGGTTTGATTACAAGTTCAGTACTCCTTTTGCTGAGAACAAGAACCCTCACGAATGTGCGAGTCACTCCTTTATCCATTTTTGGGTCTTTGAAGAGACTGTGACTAGGCAGACAATGGGTTTCTGCTCAAGATGCAGCTTCAAAAGGATAGATCAGGAGGTAGGTCATTGGCACTCCCCTCCCAAGTATTTCCTAGGAATCCCACTTGACTTTATTTGTGTAGCACATTGTTTCAAAGAGTACTTTGAAGCTTATAACTCTCCTCAGCATTTATATTAGCCATGTCCCCCCTTAAAGAAGTTACAGAAGTTTCAGAATAATACATAAACACTTGCATTCTTAATACAATGAACTCCTAAAATACTTAAATTTAATTCAGTGGGTTTTAACTTAATTCAGTAAGGTTTGTCCAGGACATTGCAGGAAATTGCCATACCTGTCACAGTGTTCTCGCAGGTTCTACCATACTGCAGTGACATAAATTAACCTGAAGACTGCTCTAGTTTATGTGGTGCTGGGTCAGTGTAAACCAGCTTATAGGACAGAGAACTATAATTGGCTCCCAGGTGTCCTCCCTACCTCAGCCCTCGCAAAGGAAAAATGTATCCATAGCTCTTTTAACTCAAGTGTAAGAGACCTCAGTTTTTAAAGTAAAATCCTGCGTTCCATCTCAAATTTAATTCAAAGTTTTAGGCCTGATCTACATGACACTTCAAGTGCTAAGTCCAAGCTACCTCAATGTATGGCCATCCAATACAGCTATGCTTCATTCCTTTCCCTTGTTATCAGGCATTCCAGACAATCTCCACTTCACTGCACCATGTGAATATTGTGGCTAAAGTAAGGCTCCTAAATCCATATTTAGGGACCCTCCTGAATGGCTTGATTTCCCCAATGGGAGCTGTTGTGTGCCCAGTGCTTTTGAAAAATCAGGCCATGTACAGAAAACCCACCAAATTATTAGACACCCCTTTAGAAGTACCTCCAATGTGAATAAAATTTTAAGTAGGCTCTCAAAATATTCTACAGTATCTATTATCTTACCCCAGAGTTCTAAGTAATCTTTATCTCTTCCAGAGTCAATACTTTAATTTACACTATTTGCATCTCTGAATCATTTTCTTGAATAAAGAAATTACTAACATCTGTTTAAATACCAGCCCATTAGCTCTGCAACCACATGGAATTTTTACCCAAACCTGATAGTTTAGAGCTAAAATGTGAGCTTTAAAATGACACTTATCCTGAGCGTCTGCTAACTGCAATCTTTTAAATGAGGGATGAACTGCTGTCATACTGGAGAAAGAAAGCTGATTCAAAGCATTCATTATTTGGGAAATGAGAGCCCTCTTAAATCCATCAGCATATTTTGAATGAACTCTTAAGGTGTTTTTACAAAGAAGCTAACTTTTCCTAAATACAGCTGTCTGTGTCAATGTAACCATCTCTGGCTTTGTCTCTAGAGTTTGTAAACAAGACTCTGCCGTTTATTTTTAAATTAATAATGTTATCATTTTGCTTTGAAAGAAAGAAAAACATTCTGGAAGTATTGCATAAATACTTTTTATCATTGCTTTCAGCATCAAATTCCATCATATAATTAATAATTAACAGATTTGTATTTTGGGGAGGTACTTCTTCCTAATGAAGGAGTCCAGCTTTTGGTGGAAACCTAACATAGATGATAAAGCAATGCTGATCATAATCAAGAATAAGTTTTTAAAAATAATCAGTGGAGGGAAAAAATCCACAGAAAATTGCAAAGTTCTTTTGTAGGCCCTTCATGTGGAATACACATATTCTTCACATACTGTGCTGCAACTTTCACTCAGAATGCTCTCCGCTGTCCACTCCTTGGTCACATGGGGCCTAATCCAAAGCCCACTGAAGGCAACACAAAGATACCTGTTGAATTTGGATCACAATCATATAGTAGCAACATGGAGAATGGCTTTTCTCTGTGCATAGTTCCATGCAGTATGGGAATGTGGGTTGCAAACCCACAGGGCTCCCTCCCCCTTTCTGCAGGGATATGGGTGGTAGATCCACTAGCTCCAGCTCCTCCCAAGTTACACCCAAATAAACCTGTATGCTATGGCATAGCTAGGTCCCTCCCCAGCACAGCAGATTTCCACCGGTTGGTCTGTGGTTGTGCTGAAGCCTCCAATCAACCATTGCTTGATTTATAAAAAATGATTGTTTTCAAGTAAGTTTGGCCATGTATTCATGAGATGGAAATGCATTGACTGGCTCTCTGAGCTAATCGACTGATATGCTGACAAAGCTTGCACTGTCTGTACCCTGATGGGGGCAGCACAGCTACAATCTGACACACTTTCTTCCCCCACTCTGAAGAGGTAGGAAGGGAGGCATCCTCACATTGGGCCATATGCTCCACTTTGTAGTAAAAAGGGATGGAAACTGCTAAGATCATCACCATGTTTCTATGAAACTAAATTAATAAATTAATACCCATCCTGCCAACTAGCTATGAGAAGAAGAAAAAACGTTTTTACCAACTGGCAATGGACCTGGCTAGAAACACCTGCTGAGGAAATAGTAACACTGTGGATATTGTGTTGGAAGATGGGTATGGCACTATGATACATGGAAAAATCCGTAAAAGGACATTAAAAGGATGATAAGTTTACAGCCCTTTGGAGTATCTAGATTATGAGTGGTAAAGTGGCATAGTAGCATCCCAAGTAACAGAGTTCCTTCACTTTAGAGCATACTAGCCATGGATCACATGGCTCTTTAGTATTATAATTCAAATGCACAGATATTGCTTCCCAGACTAATGTGTGGAGTCAACCATCTCCAGTTGGAAAGGGATGGGGGTGGTAAGGAGAGGGTGGTACCAGGCCATCTTCACACTCTGTCCATCTTGGCATCATTATTATTATGTCTATTACTATAGCACCTAGAAGCCTCAACCATGGACCAGGAACCCATTGTGCTAAATGCTGTACAAACAAAGAAAAAATAAAAGATAGTTCCTGCCTCAAAGAGCTAACAATCTAAAGACAGGAGACAACAGATTGGGGGATCACAAGGAAATGATGTGGCAGTATGGGACAGCATGATAGTTGTACTCTCAGCTTGTCAGGCAGTGCGGTCAGCATACCAGAAGATAGTTAAGTTTATTGTAGTCATCCTGACAAAGGAAAATTCTAAGGAAGTATTAGAAGGATGATAATGAGGTGGCTTTGTGGATGTTTACAGAGAGCTCTGTCCAACCATGAGGGGCAGCATGGGAAAAAGCACAAAGATGCTGGTTTGAAAATTTAACAAATGGACAATGAAGGCTGGAATTATGGACCAATAACACTGGTCTACAATTTTTGAGAAGTCGTCTGCTTCAGAGATAAAATGTGCTATTTATTATGTATTTTGATGTGCTGAATTCAAATATGACAATTAAAACAACCGATTGGCTACTGTTTCTAAGATATTTAAGTTTTTACATTTTATGTCTATGTATATTGTGTAGATAGTAGAGTTTATGTAACACTTTAAAAATCAGCAAAAGGGTTATATAAATAAAATTTATTATGAAACAAAAGGCAAAAAACTATTATGTACATAGTTTAGTCCTATTCAGTGTCTACTCGGCGCTTCTTGGCTTGTCTCTTGTATTCATTAAATGGAGCATCTCTTGTCACTGTCCAGCAATAGTCTGCAAGCATTGATGGGCTCCATTTGCCCTGATAGTGTTTCTCCATTGTTGCAATGTCCTGGTGAAATCGCTCGCCGTGCTCGTCGCTCACTGCTTCGCAGTTCAGTGGAAAAAAATCTAGATGAGAGTGCAAAAAATGTATCTTTAGTGACATGTTGCAACCAAGGCTTTTGTATGCCTTGAGGAGGTTTTCCACCAACAACCTGTAGTTGTCTGTCTTGTTGTTTCCGAGAAAATTTATTGCCACTAACTGGAAGGCTTTCCATGCCGTCTTTTCCTTGCCACGCAGTGCATGGTCAAATGCATCATCTCGAAGAAGTTCACGAATCTGAGGACCAACAAAGACACCTTCCTTTATCTTAGCTTCACTTAACCTTGGAAATTTTCCA